>NC_092212.1:50604369-50653271 GCF_043381705.1 Parasteatoda tepidariorum
TATATATAGGGGGTTTTGCCTCATTCCGAGGGTGAATTATGTTACAAAAATTGTTATTAAAAGTGGATGAATAATAGAAACTGTTTTCGTCTCTCTAAGAGAGATGCTGCGTAATATTTTATAAATGTTTTTCAGCTTATAAGAAAGAAAGAAAGGTGATTTTTGTTGTTTTATGAATTATCTGCAGTATCCCTCTTTCTGTTTTCAAATGCACTGTATATAAGAAATTTCCACTAATATCAGTTCTTCCATAACAGACAGAATGGTAGTATAGGTATTAAGAAACAAAAATGAGTGTCTACGAATTCCTGGAAAGCAAATTTTATAACATTTTAGAAATTCTAATTATTATTATTTTTAATTAAGAATCGTTTGTCTAAAATTGGAAAGATTTTGCACTCGGGAAAGATAAGGAAGATGATAAAAAAATTCCTGTTGCTTTGCTGTCTTTTGTGCTGTGAGTCATTCGATGATGCCATGTAATGTGACAGAAGACGAAGAGTTGATAATCTAGGATATTTATTAAAACCTTTTATTTAACATTAAATAATTTATTTACAGCAAGAAAACTAAAAGAAAACCATATATCCTTTGTCTTTCATTTAAAGCATTTAAGCTCATGCGCATGGCAGTAGTTTTAACAATTTAAAATACACCCAATATTTTGAATCTAACTTCCGTTCATTTGTTTCTGCTGCTGTTGTGTTTCTGAATCAAAAGAGAGAAAAAAAAGGGAAAAATTAGAAACTGTAAAACATTTTACGCACAAAGAATTAATCATCTGGTTTTTCTTTATTATAGTTTCATTTTATAATTCAATTCCAACTATTAGTTCATACTCTCCCTATATCTTTATATCTTGTTCAAATTTCCAATCGTTACAAAAAAAAAACTTTTTCATCATCCACTCAAGTTCAAATACATTTTTTGAACTTGTAGTGGATGATGACTTGATGTTAATGCAGTTTTTTTTCAATTATTAATAGATACACTTGATGTTAATACAGTTTTTTTTCAGACATTGATTCCTTAATTAAATAGAGATGAGCAAAAAATGAAATGGAATTTTCTGATTGTTTAAGCGTTAGTTATTATTTTAAATTTTACTAAAAGCGATTCAGTTTTTAAATATTTTAGAGATAACACCAGTGAAAATTTCTAACTTATAGATCAATTTGAACAAAAAAATAGTGTATTTCACACATTTAAATATTTAATTATTTTATAGTTGCTACGTCAGATAAATCCACAAAAAATAGTGTATTTCACACATTTAGATATTTAATTATTTTATAGTTGCTACGTCAGATAAATTTAATAAGGAACATTACGTGGTAATAGAGCCCCTGAATTAGACATATTATAGGAGCCTTACGTGGCAGTACGTGCGGTCGAAGTCACCAAATTTATACTTTTATACCTGTCTGATACCGCACGCCTTTTTCCTTTTATTCCTAATATTAATTCACACTCTCCCAGTTTTTTCAAATATTAATTTATTAAGTAAATTTAATTAATTAATTTTTAATTATTTATTGAAAAGTAACTAAAATATTTTTTTGTTTTGTTGTCCTACGTAGGAAATTGACTTAAATTTTTTTTTTAATATTACGTGTTTTAAATGTATGCTCTCTTTGGTTTTTGTATTATTAAAGATATCATTAACCCTTTGCTTATAGTGTGCTATTCACATGTGGTCCACATGTTGTACCAGCCGTAAACAGAAGGTTAAATGCACTGCCTCAGGGGACATTTATTAAAAACTGCCTCACTTCTAATAGTTGAAACATGAGACAATTTTATTTTCAATTTTTTAAAGCCATTTTTTAATATATCTCTTTAAATTTGTGCTTAAAACTATAAATAATTTGTGAAAATATTTGAACTTAGCTAATTGAATAATAAATGCAGCATGGTTATCATAACTTTTAATGAATTACGTACATTTCATTAATAATATTATGTAACAACAACATACAGATGACGAAATATCAAAACGTACACTGACATTACAAATAAATTGTTCAGATCATATATTAAAATATTCTAACATTAATAGTTTTTATATTATTAGCAGGCATTTTTCATTACATTTCAGAGGAAAAAGAAAGTAATTTTTATATATACTGGAAGAAAATAAGAAAATCTATTATATTTAATATTAAAGATAATAGACAGAAGATCAAGATCAGGAAGTATTTGATCAAAATATTTCATGCTACGAGAAAGTAGATTCAGAAGATTATTTTATGATGAAAATAAAATAATATTAATGATAGATTTATACCTTTAAGGAGGAAATTTAGTTTTAAAATTAAATATTTGACTAAAGAGAGTATCATAATTAGATAAAAAAAAACATTATTTTAAGTGAGAAATTCTTGTATGGAACACAATCGAATATGAAGAAAAATTTCAGAACAGCAAATTTTTCCTGTTGTAATTTTTCGAAGGCAAACAAACAATTCGTTCATCTTATTTTTTTTTTTACTGTCAGAAGCTTAGATTATAAATAATAATTATTATTTTACCTTGACCTTTAGTTATAACAAATGATAACTCTTTTCCCTGTTTTACTTTATTTCAAAACAAACTTGAATACTCACATTGATTTCAGATTTAAATTCATTACCTCAATAGAAGAGGCAAAATAAATTATTTATTTAGAGCACTCACTAAATAAGTCTTTGATTTTCTTACAATCCTGGGGTAATTTAATGATTTTTTCAAATTGCTCAGGCGTGTTTTTTTATCTTATTTCTTTAAGTTTAAAAAACATATTTTAATACGAGACAGTATAAGCTCATAAAGATTTAATAGGTTTGGATGTGATTGATATTATTCATCAGTTTCGTTATTTTACAATCTTTAAGGATTAAAAATAAAACGAATCAAAACAAATGTAACAAATAAGTTCAAACAGCATAGGTATCTCTTTCAACTATTACAATATACATGTAATGTATCTTACATATATTAACAAATAAACTTTATACAATTAAGATAAATTAATGTCAGGTCCGAGAACTTTTGTATACAAAAAAACTGCACATTAAACGTAATTTGGATTATACGAGAATTTGAAATATATGGAACTTTTCTTTATTTACTCCATATATCTTCATACATTATTTGATTGAATTTTTAATAATGCTTATTTACTTATTTGTTTACTAATTAACCACCACTTAAAATATTTGCAAGAAATTATATTATAAATTGTATGTTATAAAAATACAGAAAATTATTTTTATATAAAAATTATTTAATTTGTAGCAAATGAACAAAAAAAAATGCCTTTGATGAAATTCAATAAATATAACATACATTTCATAATTTCTTAATTTTACATACCCAGAACAATTAAAACTTTTTATTCTAACTGCAAGTGAGAATATAAATTTTTAAAAAAAATGATAGATGCCTAACATATATCATTTATTAAAAAATATGATCTTCAATTTACTTTAAAAGTTTTATTAATAAAATAATACGCATCTAAAAACTTTTTAATTCCAAATTATAGTTCCTTAATATTTAGCAAAATGCGCAATGTTTAATAGCATTAATAGCAAAAGTAATGTCCAAGAAATATATCTTTATAATCCTTGTTAAGACAGAAGTCCATAAAGTATATACACATTAGCGGTCTCATATTATTATTAAAGTGAGGCAATAACAAACATATTATCAAAATCTACTGAACAGCAAGTGAGAAAGGTTAAATGAAAATTTTCAAAACCAGTTTGATTGCTTGATGAAACCTGAAAGTAATTTTAAAAATTACCTTTACTCTCCTCTCTTTTCTCCAATAATCAAACAGGATTAAATATTAATTTTCGACCTCTACTAAGTTCACTTGTTTAACATTAATTTTTAAGGAATTATAAAAATGCATATTGTGTATATTTTAAGAATTCTTGTCAAATTTAAAGAAAATTTGATTGAAACATTTTAAATTCTTAAAACGGAATGCAGGATCAAAATTTCATAACTAGTTTGAACTCTTAATTAAACTTTTTAGCTTGAGTTTTAAATCGAGACCTTTAATGTGTATACTACTTAGTTTGATATTTAGAAACATATAGGGGAGAGTCAGTCAATTTCATATGTATAGAATATTTTTTCAAGTCAATGGGCCATCGGACTTTAATTGTTATATTAAAAAAAGATTATTTTAAAAGTTTCGAGTATTTATGCAGCAGTTAGCATGGTAAACAATAGTTTTGAAAATATGTTGAATACAGTAGTCATGAAAGTAAGAAAAATTGGTTGAATGTTTCGATTAAACTTCATTGTAATACTAAAAAAATAATTTTTTCTGTACATACAGCATTAAAGTATGTAGTCTTAAGTTTAATTTGCACGAAAAAAGAAGTTTATATGAGGAAAATTGTTTGAGTAATCACAAATTTACAAAAAAATTGGATTTCGGGTAGCCTCGCTCACATGAATGTCGGGTATCACAGCCCAATTTTATTTCGTCGATAAATGTACGGTTGCAAAGATTATTATTTTATTGCTTCAAATTTGAATGTTATATGCATTTTTAACAACAAATATTGTTGTTATTAAATGATTGTTATTAAAAGATAGAATTCACTAAAAGTATATAAATATGAAATAAATAAAATAATTTTGTGATAAAAATGATAAATGAGGTTTATCTATTGTCAACACATTGGTCACTTTCATTTAGAACTGAAAAAACAGTCAAAAAAACATAATTTTTGTAACTGGGTGGTACTACCAGACACATTTTAAAAAGAGCTGAAAAACATGTTTTTTTAAGTTTCTATTTTTTTAAGTTAAACTATTCTCTTTTTGGTTTATTCTGTTTGTATTATTTAATTAGAGGGTAAAACAATAGAAACATACAGAAATATTGATTATTACTCAATATTATACAGAAATCAATATTATACAGAAATATAAGCAATACTACTTAAGTGGGCGGGGCTACCCGACTTTCCCCTAACGAGGGCATAAATCGCGAAACACTGCACTCATAGATAGCATAGATTTTTTTTAAATCGCATTGACAAATAAATGCTGCCAACGACAGATTTCAAATATCAGTTTAAGCAGAACGACTTAACTCTCATTCTGATCATTCATGATATTAAATTCGACGATAACATTTTATTTAAATTAATATAACATGGTAAATAACTGAGACTGGGTTCTGTGATTGTTTCGCAAGTCCAAACAGGATGAACTTCTTCTATTTCCTGAAAATGACTCATCTGACGCCATGAAGTTTGATGCAAGAGTTATATCTCCAGCACTACAACAGCTCTTTCGAGACAATTGACTCTTTCCCAGTGTCGAGAAAATGGGCATCGGAATTGTGGGTTGAGCAGTCTTGCTATCGGAATCGGGTGAAACTTCTAGCATCGGTATCTGTCCATTGTGCTTGACATCTCTATCTTTCTTTAAGTATTGTGCAAGAAATTTGCTCCCAGCATTGTTCATGATTATAGAGTGAAAGAAGGAACTACCACGCTTGGCAGCTGGAACTGTGGTACAAGCTGTACGTTGGCTGGTTTCTGACATTCTTGCATTACTTCCACTGTTGCCTTCAGATGAACTTTGGGCCATGAAGCAGGACATAGGCGGCTGAAATATTGGAAAATGGTGTATCTCAGTATAATTCAGCTTAGAAATAGCAATATAGTAAGGGTATTTTGTAAAAAAAAATCACTATTAATATCTATTTTTAAAATCCTTTCAAATTCAATATATTTGGAATCCTTTCAAATTGCGGGTCAAAAATTATATTTTAGCAAAGAAGAAAAAAAATGGTATCGAAATAAAAAAAATACAGTAAAGGAAAGAAGGTAATAAACATCAAAGCAGGTTTAACTGGAGGTTGAAACTTGAAGATGTCTCTAATAGCTATCTTTCAACTTCCCTAAGCTCTCTCTTGCAATCAAACCTGTTTTTTTGTTCATTACAATCGGTATCCTATACTGTGGTTTTTCAAATTTTGGTAAGGTTTTTTTTTTTTTTTCTCCACAATCAATTTGAAGATACATTTTTTGATTATTGCTAAGGATTTTAAAAATAACGTATTAAGTGTGGTTTTTAAGGAAGATTCTGCATAAATTAATTAATCGTCATAAATTGAAAAATAATATGTATTAATTATAAACTATGGCTATACAATGTTTTTCCATATAGTGTCGAACATTGTCGGAAGCTAATTATGACTACAAGTCAAAATAAGCTGATTTTAAATATGCATAAAATTTTTTTTCAGTCCGGTTCTCTTTTCGAACATTTCTGGTTCTCGAAGTATTTTGAGTCACATTTGATCAAGCGAGCTCTTTTTACAAATTTGAGCATTCTGAATATGAATTTAGATGTTGGCATTCCCAATTATCGAATGAGAACTCAGAATTCAAGCAGATGTTTCCTCAATATTGCGATTCTTTGATTATATGCTGGATAATTTATTTTATTCTTAAAACCGATTACAGTATTATATTTTTGATTTTTTTATAGTATATGCTGGATTTTTGTACTTTAGCATTTTTTCTTCATGTAGCTGATTCAATATTTGCAATCAATGATACACGTTGTGCGTCATTAATTACAAATATTGAATCAGCTACATGAAGAAAAAAAACAAAATGCAATATGCGTACCAAATTAACGTCTATAACGAGGTTAATCTTGCTGGCAATATAAACATTGAACAATTTTATCTCAAACATTTTTACAAAATATTATGCTGCTTTGCTGAGAAGTACAGTGAAAAGTAAAGGCAGCAGAGAATAGTGCTTTTGGAACCTATTAAAAGCTGCCAACTTGATAGTGAATGACAAGTATGATGTGATA
Organism: Parasteatoda tepidariorum; assembly: GCF_043381705.1. Taxonomy (NCBI): domain Eukaryota; kingdom Metazoa; phylum Arthropoda; class Arachnida; order Araneae; family Theridiidae; genus Parasteatoda; species Parasteatoda tepidariorum. The sequence goes on from NC_092212.1 coordinate 50,611,213, forward strand.
GCACTTCCTGCAATTGAAAAACTATTATATTTTACACGTGTCCTTTTCATAAAGTCATTTTTGCCATGAACAGGCAGAAAGACTTTTTTTTGTCGTACTACTCAACCCACCACAATTAATTTTCTTTTATTTCTCATCGAAATAATGAAAGAGAAACAGAAGTACGCCTATGCCTAAGGAAGGCACACCGATTAGATTTGCAGTACTTTCTGCAACGTTCGAATTCAAAGTGCGAATCAACGTCCTTGTAGCTTCTAAAGATTTCTGTAACCAACAAGAGTGGAAATTTTGTTGGTTAAAGAAAACCTTTTAATCTGAAAGCCACCAGTTATCCCCAATACGACGTATTTAAAGATAGCTTCTAAAATGTTCTGCGATAAACCTCTAATAATTGGTTTAATTTTATTCCAGAAAACTGAAATTACTAGATTAGGGTATAGTAGCATTTTCTAACACACGATGAGCGGGGTTCTATTCCTCGAGCTTTTTATGAGGGTATTAGTAAACTGGATTGAGTCTAGCTTGCACCTTGAGCAGATAGAAAATTCAATTCAAGTTAAATAATCAAAGAAAGAAAAAGGTAATAGAATGTATAATTTATTTTCTAAATCTTTTCTGTCGAATACGATGATGACTTTCAATATTGAGAAGTATTAAGATTCTTAAATATATTAAGATAATTAAATATATTGAGATTTTTAAATATATGAGAGTTTTAGATATATTGATTTAATATTGAGATTTTTAAATATTGATCCGGAGGTGTGTCCTTCCACGTTTCCCTGATATTCTAAAAATTTTAAAATGTTTTTGAATTTAGTTTATTTTTATCCTATCGAACAGCTTCCTGTTGGCTATTGATCTTACTTAATACTGCCTGTAATTTAAACGATAGGTTGTAATTTTGAATAATTTAAGATGGCCGCCTAATTATGGTTGAATAGTGAAAAGAAAATGGAATACAAAGGGCACAGTATCTGCCCCTTTAAAGCAGAAACTCGCAAATCTTTGCAAGTATGGTAGAAAGTTTAAACAAAATGTCGTGTCAGAGCCATTTAGTACTCTGTCTCTATGGTATCGCTCTTCAACACTTAATTCAATCTTCTTTTTTTTTTTTTGTATTTTAATTGAGTGGTATCTTTTTTCGTTCGCAATTAAATCTTCAATAACTAACATCCTCTAATTGAGGTTATAATCGACAGGAGTTAGATATTTCATAGTTACTCCAATACTTTAGACTGAAATTGCCACAGCAGCGTTTCATTTTTTGAATTATTATGACAGGCAGATAATTTCGTTCATTTGCTCAAGATTTCAATTACAAGATTACTGTTGTTAAAGTAAGCACGCGATTGGTCTTAAATTTCGAACAAATACTACACACAATACGAAGTAGACAATACGGACATCCACTACCGAGTAGAATTAATTGCGATTCCATCAACAACAACCAATCTCTAAATCCATTTATTTTTGCTTTGATCATAAGAACAACTGGCCAACACAATGGCGTAAAAGCTTTCCGGACCAAATTAGCAGGCCGCGAATAAATGTGGCTAAGTTATGGCAGGTTGATGAACTTCAGTGGTACCTGAGCGCCAGACCCTGTTTCACATGTTTATGGAATGGTTAACATACGCTATCAAACACCAAGCTTCAGCAGCAGTCGCCACTTGAATATATTTAGATTTGATTTTGAATTTTCGTTGAAATGGGAGTTAAAATGGTGAAATATGCTGACAAGTATTATAATGTTAAATTTGATAAGGGAAAAAGATATTTCTAAGCTAGTAAGGTATATTTTGTGTTATGTGGACTAAAGCTTAAAAGTAAAGAACGTGATTTAAGCACAAATAGCATTATATTAGTATTATCATTTCTGTACTCTTATTCGTGTTTTATTCACGTTGTTTTTTTGTTTTGTTTTTTTTAAATTGTAATTAAAATAAGTCTGTATATTTGTTCATAGAAAATTGGGTGTTTTGTCACTGAGTTTTATAAACGAAATATGTAAATATTTAGTATTTATAAATTTTTTAGATTATTGAATTTATAATTTATTGACAGAAATTATATTTGACACATTTCTTAACAGATGTGATCACTCTAAATGATCTCTCTGCTGTTATTTTGCATTTTAATTCTTTCATTTTAATTAATTTCTTCATTCTTTGTTTTTTTTAATTACATATGCTCCTAAAATATATAAAATTATCTGATAAGATTATATATTATTCACTTATTACAAACAATAATAATTGTTTGTAATAAGTGACCTGTTATTGTTACTTATATGATTAATAATATATTATTCATTTATGTAATGCTCATAATTTAGCAAACAACTGTTTAAATATTTAAATCTTTCAATGCCGAAAAATAAGAATAAAGTGTAAATATATAAATTTATTTATGTATATAAACGCACAATATTATAATTCAAATTTTTGTGTTCTCACAGGATCGGAATATACTTACTAAAATTAAGCAAATAATTGCTTAATTTCAAATAAAAAATAACGTTATTTACTTACAGAAAAATGCTGTGTTTTATTTGTAAACTAATAATGTTTATTAAAAAATATCGCAAATAAATATTTATAAATGGAAATTTTATTAAATGAAAATTAGAAAATAACTTTTTCATTCATAACTTTTTCGTTATGAATAAATATAAATAATAGAAATTTTTTTTTAAAAAAAATCTGGAGATTATAAATTTTTTTATTGCTTTTTTTGTTTTGAATTTTAAAATGCATTCAAGTATTATTCTAGGAAATATATTATTAAATATTTATTATAAAATGGAAAAAATTTTGAAAAAATTGAAGTTATTTTCTTTAAATTTCTATTCGACAATTAAAAGGAAGCTGCTATTTGTTTTTAATTTTTCGTTTAAAAAATTATTTAATATATATAACTTGCTTTAGACATATTCTTGCTTTAGATATTTCTAGGTTTGATTATTTTNATTATCTAGTACTTTATATATATATATACTATCTACCAATAAGTATTTGGACACCTATGCATATGACTATATCTGTGGTTTTGAGATACGTTACGCCCACCACCGGTATATATCGTGTAGGGAACAACATCGACATTAGTCCCATGCAAGATGCCTACTGCACTATTTTGGATGACAATGTGCTTCCTACGTTGTGGTAGTTTTACGGGGTGGACCCCCTTACTTCCAAGGCGACAATGCCAGGTGTCATGTTGCGAGGGTCACCAAGGCTTGGTATTGTGCCAATGGGGTTAATCAAATGGACTGGTCTGCCCAGAGCCCAGACCTGAACCCTATCGAGAAGCTCTTGGACGAGTTGGATTGCCGAATTTCCTCTACCCGTCCAAAATTGGTGAAGGAAACATAATTTCTTCAAGCTGAGTGGAGGAAAATAGCCGTCACACAAGGACTTGTGGAATGTATGTCCCGGAGGGTTCACGCTGTAATTGCCTCTCGAAGTGGCTCTACCAACTATTGATTATGAATAAAGTTTCCAAATACTTATTGGTAGATAGTGTATATACTAACAAACCTCTTTTTCTGACCCCGTTGTAGGGTGCCTGACGAAATTTTTACGCAGAATGAAGGCTGTTTTCCTAAGAAGCCATACTTTTAAAAGAGCCAGACTTGCGCAATCAAGTAGCGTTTAACAAATAAACTAACTAACAGTATTTTTTTTTTGAAAGTAAAATGTCTGATACACCAGCCAAATCATCAGTTTTATAGAGTATTGTAAGAAAATATAATATCTAAATAATTGTTTAACAGTTTGTAGCGACCATCATTGTCAAAAATAACGTAGGAGAAGCCTTTAGATGTAACAATTTTCTATCAGCTATGTCAAAAATAACATATGAAACGCCTTTAGTTGAAAAAATATTAAAGGTCGACATATTATAATATTGAGAGAACGATCACTTTATTGACTGTTATCTGGAATTTGACCTTTTGGTCCTGGGGGTGCCAACAACGAAATTTCTGTTCAGCGGGTCCGAATAAGTAAAAATAATTTTTTTTCTCAAATGTTAACTAAGATGTCTCCGGGACACTTAAAATGACTGATTTTAAGAAAAAGTTAGCGATCACCGCATTTGTCTCTGGTCTTTCTTCCTAACCGCTTTATTACTTTACCTTGTATATCAATACTGATGTTAGTACTTATTATAATACCAAAAACCTATATTTGTTTTTTACGTTATTGAAGTTCTTGCACGTAGTTCTTCTTTAATTTAATGCTACGTTTAATGCTAAATGTCCTTTTCAACAGAGATTCGAGAGATTTAGTGATACCATTTGATACTATAACTCGTTAATTCGCGCATGTTTTGGAATAACTGCGCATGCCTAGACCAGATTTTAGATTCCGCTTGCTTGTCACCAGATTCTTCAAAACTAAGCAAGCTCAATCACTTCAGAACATGCATACGTGAACGTGAGGAGCTGTGAAAAAGTGTTTTTAACTCTGTCTATTTTAGAATGTAATTTAAAATGATTTCTTACTTCACACATAAATCTAACGTTTTTCTTTCCTCTTGTTCTGTCTGCAATTCTTGGATCCATGATATCATTTTCTACTTCACGTTGGGAGCACAATGCAAGAAGGCAGACAACTCTAAAACAACCACGAAAGCCACTCCTGAATCTCGTACTCATGGCTGCGTAGATGAAGGGATTGACGCACGAATTGACAAAGGCAAACAAATTGATGCACAGCATAGTGAAAAAGAAGTTCTCTTTGTGCATAAAGTTCACTGTTTGATACTGTGTTATGATGCTGACTAAGAAGTATGGTGTCCAGGAAACAGCGAATGCTAAAATAACCATCAGAACCATCTTTGCAATCTGAAAAAGAATAGTATATGAGTTGAATACCAAAATATACGTCCATTTAAGAGGTATCTTCACTCCTGACACAACTCAATCGTCAGAGGGAAATTCATTATTTGTCTAGCGAACCATTAGCCAGTTGCCCAATACTTCTGGTAACCATAGTTACGAGATTAAACTATTTCAAGTAATTGTGAGACGTAAACATTTAGTGCAGGTATAGATTCGAATGAAGAGAGAAATATGAAAATTTCTCCTTTCTGAAGTGTGCTTGCTCTTGTTTCCGTAGCAACAGGAGCTCTTTTATTAGATGGAGAGGACTTGGCATTATCTTTCGACCCATATACACTACCATTTAAATACACCTTAATTTTTTTTTTCAGAAGAGTACAAAATAAGAAAACTGATATTAATAGCTAAATGCATTACTTCATGTGGCATAATTGGATTTCCACACAAAGCAATTTGAAAAAAAGTATAAAGTTGGCACAGTTACAGCATCAGTAATTAATGTGAGATCCTTCGTTTTTGATAACATTTATCATTCTCGCATTCATGAATCCAGATAGAGTTCGTAAAATGTTAGTATCAATATTGTTTCAAAACCGACTTGCTCTTGAATAGTCCGCCAAATTTGTAAACGTCTCTTACAAATATGCCCCAAAGATTTTCTACCAAATTCAGATCTTGGCTATGAAATTACCACTCAAGAGATATAACCTCATTTGTTTTCACCCTAAACTAAACTAAACTCAGTGGCTCGACAGCCCAAAGAGGGCCAAGGCCTACTGTGCCCATCTCAGTTTTCTTGAATTCGGCTCTGGGGTGCAGGTGTTCCGGTTTGGTGGTCAGCCGAAAACGAAACCCCCAGTGTTTAGTTCCCAAGCGTGCTTGGTACTCATTTATCGCCCCACTGAAGGGATGAAAGGCTGAGTCAACCTTGCCCGGCCCGAGGATTGAACCCAGAACCTATGGCACGGGAGCACGAAGCGCTACCACTCAGCCACCGGGCGTCATTTGTTTTCATCCAGTTTATTCTTATTTTCTTCCATTCGTCTCCTTCGTCCCATTTGCTTCCATTTCAGTTGAATATGAAGTATGGATTACCGCATTTTCTTATTGGAGTGTCCTATCTCCGGATGTTGTAAGAGAAACAACAGGCAATAAATTATTTCCGAATGCATTCTGATGCATAATTGAATTCATTTTAGTTTTTATAAATATAATTAGAGCTGCGCAGCCTACTGCGAAAACTGCCCAAGCCGAAACGGACACACCACCAAATTGACCAGTTTGGAAAATGAGTGTGGTTCAGTCTATAAGTCGCACTAGACATATGGACAGCCATCTGGTCAATCCAAATCAAACTCCTTTTAATCAGATCACTCCAATTTGTTCCTTCTTAAGATGTTTCATTGCAAATGCCAAACGATCATCTTTATGTAATTTAGTAAGTGGAGGTTTTTACTTTAATATTTTTTTTAACTGAATGTTCGAATTATTACTTAAATTATTTCTAACCGTGCGTCTGCTGCATCGCAACTACATTTCATTTTTAATTATAGATGACATCTTAAGGTGACAATCAAGCTACCAGATTCGTCTTTCTTGCCTGGAAGAATTTTTTTCCGCCTTTCAATACGCTGTTAACTACCATAGCTTACTATTTACACAACAGCCTTGGACCTTCCTATTTTGTTTGCAATTTAGGAACCACTCAAGTCAAATTCTTCAAAAGCTTTTCTACCTCATTCGCCTTCCATTTAATGATTTACCTTTGACGTTGAATTGCACGTGCAAACTATTCAAGTTCTGCTTTACACAATTCGGATTTGCTTCTTACACTGCGGGAAATCACTTTCTTACATGTTTTGTGCCTGGCAATGACGAAATTAGTATCGTCTTTTTTCCAAGTCAATGTTTAAGATTAAGTCAGTTTTGTCGTGACTATATGCGGAATAAAAATAAAACTGTCTCTTCATTTACAAGTAGAAAATAGATTATCTTACTCAGCCATAACAGTGGTGTTTCATATTTTGCGACTTTTTGCTCGCCTATATACTTTTTTCCAGTACTGTGTGCGAAATCAAAATCAACGTAGCTATTGATTGCCATTCATTTCTGTATAAAAATTTGTCAAATATATTTTTATTTTTCTGTGCATAGCGGAAGAATAAAAATTTTGGAGCGAAGTTTAATCATTGCACCGTAAGAAGCAAAATATGCATGATATTATGTGAATGAGTTGAACAAGCGAATCGATTATTTAGTACTACAAGTCAAAATCATATTTTCTGTTTCTTTGTTATTTGGAATTGGGTCACTTAGGGCTTGCAACGATGAGAGCGAATCAGTGAAAAGAGTGGCATCCGGGTAGTCATTTTTAGCCAGCCAATCAAATGCACTTTTAATTGCCATCAGCTCAGCCATAAAAATACTGCAATTGTTGGAGAGTCTAATGGAGTCCGCTTTAATGATTATCCCATTTCTCTTGATGATAATTCCATAGCCGGTCTTGTGCTTTATCCTACTTCCATTATCGGTCTCTTCGGCGAACTCCACTCTTGAACCATCCGTGAAAATTTCCAACCCCTCATTAGTGGNAATTTATTCGTACTAATTCTTTCAAACAATTGTTATTCTTCAAAAGCTTTTCTACCTCATTCGCCTTCCGTTTAATGATTTACCTTTGACGTTGAATTGCACGTGCAAACTATTCAAGCTCTGCTTTACACAATTCGGATTTACTTCCTGCACTGCGGGAAACCACTTTCTTACATGTTTTGTGCCTGGCAATGACAAAATTAGTATCGTCTTTTTCCAAGTCAATTTTTAAGATTAAGTCAATTTTGTCTTGACTATATGCGGAATAAAAATAAAACTGCCTCTTCATTTACAAGTAGAAAATAGATTATCTTATTCAGCCATAACAGTGGTGTTTCATATTTGGCGACTTTTTGCTCGGCTATATACTTTTTTCCAGTACTGTGTGTGAAATCAAAATCAACGTAGCTATTGATTACCATTCATTTCTGTATAAAAATTTGTTAAATATATTTTTATTTTTCAGTGCATAGCTGAAGAATAAAAATTTTAGAGCTAAGTTTTAATCATTACATAGTATGAAGCAAAATATACATAATATTAGATGGATGAATTGAACAAGCGAATTGATTATTTAGTACTACAAGTCGAAATCATATGTGAGAGTGGATTGAATGCAATTGGAATATCACTGAATCTGAAATTTTCTTCAAACTATTCACTGAAATTTCCCAAATATGTAGAGTAGTGATAACTTAAAAGGAGTTACTTTCATCGAGGGAAAATTTAAGATAAAACTTTGCTGTTTGTGCTAAATTATACAATGCTACATGTTTCTTTGATGCATAAAAAATTATGTTCATGTAAGAGTAAAAAACAATGTGTATTTCCTTGAAAAACTGGAAAAAAAAACAATAAATGAGTGAATTGAAATTACATTGTAAAATACTAGATCTTCACACAAATAGCACCAGAGGTATCGAGAATGTTATTTTAGAAGAATTTATTATGATTTTTCCGAATTCATTATAACAAATTAATGCTATAATTGGAAATTTCAGTCAAAGACACTGTAATATTAAACCTCTATCACTTTTTACAGATAAGAACATACATGTGTATTTTGTGATTAAGGGAGTTTTCAGAATTCCAAATCAGGTTGCGTTGTCTATAACAAAAAAGAAATTTAGCAAAAGGAAGAAAAAAAATTTACAAAAAAACTGCTAACCACCGTACACACAAATCTAAATTACTTACCATAAGGTACTAACATCATAGTTTTATTGCTATAAAAATTTGTAAAATAAATATTGAAAAAGTCATGGGAGTTCTTTTTTAATCTAAAACAGCAAAGTTATTATCTTAAAAAGTTTCGTACTTGATGATACTCTGTCATCAAACAAAAACTAGAGATTGCACCATTTCTAGAAAAAAAAAATTTCTTGGACCCAATTGTCGATATATTTTTCTCTATAAAGTCCGACAAGTGCTGTAATGAACAAAATTATACAAGAACTTATTCTTTGTAGAGTTCCTTACATCAAAATTCAGCTCACATAAACTGATGCTTCTGCTATATGAAAGTCGAAGCGGACTTTTGTTCTCAACGACTTTAAATTTGCTTCATCTAAGAACTTGAGAAATCTGCCCTGAGGGTCGGGCAAAGAATTCGATGAAGTATTTTACTATGATACATGTATACAATACGTGCATTAGCTTCTAAAACTAATTTAAAAAAGGAACAATAAATCATTCGGTTTCACTGTACCTCGATTGGTGAATTTTTTTTCATCTTTTGTAGCGTAGAAATTTATAAAATAGTATTGATTGTTCAACAATTTCTTATTTTCTAGAATAAGAATTAATATTACATATCTTTAGAACTACAACTTCTTTCGTAGCGTACGAATTTATATAATAGAATAGATTGAACTATTTCCTCGTTTCTGAATTAAGAATTAATATAATATTATCACTTGTTGAACTCATACTTATTTTGTAGCGTAAATATTTATATAATAGTATCAACTGTTGAACTATTCCTTCTTTTTCAGCATAAGAATTAGTGAAATAATATAGATTGTTTAATTCATTCTTTTTTTCAAGCAAAAAGAATTACTGAAGTAATAACGATTGTGGAAAAATTTATTCTTTTCTGAATTAAGAATTAATATAATATTATCGCTTGTTGAACTCATACTTATTTTGTAGCGTAAATATTTATATAATAGTATCTACTGTTGAACTATTTCTTCTTTTTCAGCATAAGAATTAATGAAATAATATAGATTGTTGAATTCATTCTTTTTTTCTAACAAAACAAATTACTGCAGTAATAACGATTGTTGAACAGTTTATTCTTTTCTAGAATAAGAATTAATATAATAGTATCGACTGTTGAACTATTACTTATTTTCTAGCTTAAGTACATTTGCAATTAATAGTAATATTAAGAGCATATATCAATTCCCTTACTAGAGAAAAAGAAATAGTTCAACAATCGGGATACTATCATATCAAATAAACTACTATTCTTTTTACAGAAATAGTTTCTGAAACCATCGACCAAACTTTACATATATGAATAATTTATCTGAAAATGTGAAATTTGTCCAACGCTTTTATTCAATGAGTAGTTCCTAAAACTTTTTTTTAATGTTGTTTTGAAAAAACTATTGAAGTCTTCCAGTTTAGCTTCTTTTCTTTTTTTTAAAAAAAAGTGAATTTATTATATCATAATTAATATGACTAACAGTAATTCGAAAGTGTAAAATTTAACTTTTGTCCCCTGCTAACTTTATTGACTGGTAGTAAAAGTAAATTTTTAATGAGAAAACAAGGATAATAAATATGTATTGTTCATATTTTGTAGCTATATATTAAGGCTACTATAAATATATACTATTTTATTCTTTTTATCTCTTCAAAATTCATGAAAAAAGCTGCCAATTAGTTTACTTGTCCCTTCTATCTCTTAAATCAGCAGTTCCCAAATGGTGTTCCGCGGAACTCTAATGTTCTATGAAGGAGTTACGGTGGTTCCGCGAGTTAGAACTTTTTACAATCAGTGAAGAATTTTGAAACCTCTGATTACTTTTAGATCCAACCTATAATTCATAATCTATTTAATCTTACGGTTGCCTTAATGAGATTATTTCAAGTAAAGTGCCAATGAATTATTATTTTTAGATCCAACCTATAATTCATAATCCATTTAATCTTACGGTTGCCTTAATGAAATTATTTCAAGTAAAGTGCCAATGAAATAGAAATAGTTTTTCTTATAGAAAAATAAATTTCTAATAATATACAGAAAGAATTTAAAGAAAATAACCATTTATAAAATATTCCATTAGTATGTCCTATCGTGTTTTTTTTAAATCAAAATAATTAAATTCTTTAATAAAGAAATAAGTTTCTATAATAATCCTTTTCAACTGTCATAGCAGTTTTTCTTATGCTTTCATTTCGAAGTAAACTATATTTAAACTTATTTTAATCATTTTCTTCCTACATCAGAAACACATTCATAATTAAACTAGATTGGACTACAAATGCAATTTTAAAGTCGGACATAAAACCTAATTTAAGATTATCAATGATAAAACGATGAAAAATCTTCATTCCTCTAATTAATTATTTCAAATATAGTCTTTCATCGGTTATAACGTTCATAATTACCTGAAACTTCAATTATAAAATTGGGGTTCCGCTGAAAGAAGATTGATTATTTAAAGTTCTGTAGACGAAAAAAAATTCGAAACCACTGTCTTAAATGTTATTAAACTAGACATTAAAATGTTACATATTTGATTTAACAAATAGGAATGAGTAACAAATATGACTACTCACTCTTCATTGACAGGCGAAATAATAAATTTTGAGACTATTAGTTAACGACATTCGCATCGAAATTAGCTTAAAATAATATCATTTTTATTACAGGTCGTTAGCCTCCATATCTTCTCTTTTTAATTTACTTTTATAATTAGTTTTTTATTCTATCATTCATAACTATTCTAAGAACAAAATTAAAAATTATATTAATAATGAGGCTAATGACTTTAACTACACTGTAAAAAAAATTGGTGTATAGTTTGGTGTATTTTTGGTGTTGAGGTAAACTAAAAGTTTTTACAGTGCATGTAATCACATTTTTTATATGAATTTTCACTATTATTGCTTTTTTTATCTATTTATTCACTTTTGCATGTTCTTTTTTTATTTACGACACATATTTTCATAGAATCAATTGATGGCTTAACTTCAAAAGCATTTCGTTTAAGAAATCAAGCACATTTGTAGTACTATATTTGTACTAATTCTTTCAAACAATTGTTATCTTGTCAATTTTGCATAATTTAAGGCACAATAACTAAGTTTTGAACTTCAAAATATATTTCGTTTACCTCAACCATTAAAACGGTGGCAACTATACATGAATGATTTTTTACAATGGCAAAATATCATATTTCAACATTTTGTCAATTCTGTCCCTGATAGTTTATCTCACCATTCTGATAGTTTATCTTACCATTTACGCGACCTCTTGTTATCTTCATTATCATCTACCTGTTTGTTTTCAGAGAAAGACAAGCTGGTATGATCAACGCATAAAGTTTCATGTAAAAATGTAGTATCACCATTCTCAATCTCAGTGAGGCATTTCAAACTAGAGTATATTGAAAAAATTAATGCAACTTATTGACAAAAATGCGTTTTTACGTGTTTTTAATAGCTTAAAGGTAAGGATTTAATTGCTTTTTTGAACATTTTTAATTGCCTTTTTTCTAGGTCATTTATGATACCTAACTATCACTACGGTTTCTTAATCATAGAAGAGTAAAAAATTAAAAATATTGTTATGACTTATAGATCATGTTCTTATTTTTTGTCTTATTGATCCTTGCATTCAGTTCACGCTTAAAGAATAAATAAATATAGAAGAGTGGGGAAAGAACGGGTGTTTAGACTTTTTATAGAAAAAACTCTGTTACAGAAAAGTGATACATAAGTGACTTTTCCCGAATTATGTTCTATACACGACCAAGCAATGAACATCTTGATTAAATCTGACAGTTTCTAGGAAGAAAATTTTATCTCCAACAATCCTTTGAATCTTACCTATCCGGTATTAGCACACTTTCTCATAAGTGTTTACCTTTATTAGACGTTCTTATTACTCATATATAATTATGATACATTTTATAACCGTGGTTGACTGAATTATCGGGTTTACGACTACTAATGTTTCAACTCCGTAGCCTTGTAATTTTGAACCCAATCCAGAAGACAAGGGAACAACTGGATCAAGTATTGGGAGAAATTTGTCTTCGTGGAGGACTTTTAGATGGAACTATCCCGCATTTGCGTAACATGGAGAGGAAGACCACAGTAACCTCCCACGGTTAGCCTGACGGCAAAAGGACTCCAATCCATGATCCGTCTACCACTGAGGATAGTCAGCACTGTGGTCGGTGCAAACCGGATGCAGATTTAATAAATTCCTTGTTACTGTTCTTCGGAAAACAATAGTCGATTTAGTACCATCTCAAAACTTTTCCCCCTAATCCTCTTATCGAAGGATGACCTTTCGCCAATTTGTTTACTGCTCTGCTCAAATTAATTCGAATTTTATTCTACTCCATAAAGAGCTATTTTACTTTAAATCAATAGCTTTTGCCTGCGGATTTACGTTTAATATCATTGACTCTTTACGATGGAAATATTAATCCCAAACTCTAATAGGTTTAGTTACTAGAACTTTTATAATTTGATGGTTTTACCTTCTAATCTAGATTGTTTTCTCCCCTGCGAACTAACTAAATTTCCTTAACCTTTAAGGCTTTATTTCTAATATTAATTATCGGGGTATTTCAAGCATAGTTTTATACATACTGAACATACTTTTAAATCGTATTTTACCCTTAGTAATATGTACGCACTAACTTTTTCAAGCAATTGTTTTGTCAATTTTGCGCAATAATTATTGTTCCGTATTCAATAACGTATTTGTAATTAAAATATACAACTGTTATAAATACATTCTCAAGTATAAACCGATACAAATACATTTAGTACTGAACTGTAGTAATCATAAAAAAAATATGTAAATTGATAAAATAACAATTGCTTGAAAAAAATAGCCTGTATATATTACTAAAAATATGCTTATTTTTTCAGGGAAATGTATTGCAATGAAGCTTTTAAATTGACACTTATGCACATGAAAATATGTGCTATCACTTAACAAACATGCAAAAAATTAAGAAAAAGATAAAAGAAAAACTATAAAGAGAAAAAAAGTAAATAAAAAATTTGACTACGAGCGCTATAAGAAATTTCAGTTTAATTTACCAAAAATGCTGGCAACTACTTTATTTATTAGTATGCCTCTATAATGGAATTGAAACTATAATTTGTCTGCATTGTGGCTTTAATTGAGCTTTACTCACGTTTTTCTTAATAATTTTGATCCAGAATTTTTTTTCTTTAACATTTTCATATTTTGTTTCAGATTTTTTTTCCTTTAACAGCTGAAGCGTTTAACAGTTTCATCGACATTCATGTTCTTTAACGCACTCTACGTTGAAGAAAACACAATAGCTTAAACTACATATCTATCCCAAAAAATTAATATAGCTCTTAGACTGGAATAAGCCAACCTCAACTCTAGATTCGACATAAAATTTTAAAAAATCGATGAGGAACTGCAAGTTAAAATTTGCATATATTCGGTAAATTTTGACAGCTTCTTAGAAATTTCAATGTGATTTAACTCTAATAAAGTGACATCACATAAGAATTATTTAGAAGTAGTGTGGAGTAAAAGCCCTATAAATTGAATTTAGTAAACCAAGAAACATACATGAAAAGACTATCCCTTGAAAATATTTATCCGCTGTTCGGAGCAAGTTAGCCTCTCTGTAGTTGTATGAAGCTCCTTTTATATTGAAAGGCTAGGACAATAGCTACAGTTTTAGAGTTTCTGCAGATAAAAAGAAACTGATTCTCATGATTGCAATAAGATGTTTCTCCGAATAGTGCAGCTGAAATCGTTTAAGTCCCTCTCTGCATCAATACTAAAGAAGATTTTAAGTGAAAATTTGACCTTTGAAAAAAATTCTGGATTATCACTTTATTGTTCACAGCTCTTAAGTTAGAAATAAGACATAAAAATGAGGTATTTGATTTTTAAAAAAAAAGAATCAATGATAAAATTATACTTTTCTCCTGTTGGCTTCCTGTCGTCTAATACTTCCTTGTCGATGCACCGGTATTCCTTGCAAGAGACACCGAGCAACTCTGTAGCATGTAACAGCAATGAAACTTAGTGGTAAAATGTACATGAATACAAACAGAAATGTGTAATATGCTCGACGGAATTCTTCTGGTAGACCTATGAAGCAAGTAAGACGGGATATCTCACCGTATTCACTTTGCAATGTGTTTGAAAAAGCTTCTGATGGGTAGAGAAACGGTATGGCTACAACGCATGGCAGTGCCCACACAATGCATAATATTCTCTTTGCTCTTGCTTTTGTCTGATGCATACGGGATTCAAGGGGATGAAGAACTGCCATGTACCTAGAAAAAAAATTAACTGTAAGAACTTAGCAACGTATTGAATTTGAAAAAAACGAAAGTNAATAAATTAAAATGCATGGCTGTTAGCATTACCCGAGAAATACCACGTCGAGGTCGTTTCTAATCGGAGCGTTTTGATTTTGGCAGTTCCCCTTGCCTACTGCCAATAGAAGTTTCAATTAAATTTTTTCCAAAAAACATTTTTTTCTGCAAAGCTCTAAGAAATTAACACATTTAGAATTTAGAATTAGCATTTAGAATTTCTTTGAAAACACAATTATAGATTTGGCATCTTGGAGCAATTACTGAAAGGCAGTCAAATGACTTCACTCTTGACAGACCAACATAAAGTTGTCCATGACTAAAAACTTGTTTAGTCAATAACTAAACTAATTTTCTCAAAAGTCTGACCTTGTGACTTATTTATAGTCATGGAGAAGGCCAGCCTAATTAATTCCTAATTGAGTTTAAATTAAATATTATCATGTTTTTAGGGCATGAATCTGAATTGAACAACCTGATAATGCTCACTCTGGTAATTGTTTCCGTTTTTAAAAGCGCTATATGTTGAGCCACCTCATGTGACATTTGCCATGTGACATTTTTAGCAGCAATCATTGGTCGCTTTTCTAACGTTGCCATTCGGGGAGTTGTAATGAGGCTTTTTTTTGGTGCCGTGTAAGAGAAATATATATATAGATTACGCCCGATTTAATATTAATTCTTTTATCGATATTTTAATATTTATACGATATTTTAATATTTATACGATATTTTAATGTACGATTAGGATAGATTAAGAAGAACGTTAGTGTTGAGATTACAGGAAATGACACTTAACCTTAAAAAAAACATCAGTATAGGAAAAACTTGGTAAAGACTTTTAATCTTAAAATACCGGCTGTTATACCCACACCTGTCTGCTATTCCCAGCATTGAGCACAGTATCCAAAAAATGACCAAAACATCGAAAAAAATTCTATTGCTTATAATAAAACTTAAAATTATTTCAAATGCACTGAAAAAAAATCATCTCTATCTGTATTTTTAAAAAAGTTATGAATGATTTTAGATTGCCCTAATACTGAAACTTGCTCAGCAGACGAACTTTAAAGTGCTTTTTCTCATAGATGACAATTTTGAGTTTTAATCTTAATCAAATCCCTAAGGAATTTTATTCTATTAAAGATAAAGTTTTGAAGTAAACTTTTTAATCTTAAGCATAATACACTTAGTTAAACTGTGCATGGAATAAGCATTTTATGAGATATTACAATTTTTACAGCATGTTACATATATCTAACAGGAATTTTTAACCTTTTTTTGCCACTTTTTTACAAAATAATCTGTAAAAATTATTTTAATTGTTATTTCAAAAACATGAATGCACAAAATTGTTAAGATGAATATTGTAATCACTAAGAAAAAAACATTTTTTGAAAATACGTAAAAATAAAAAAGCGTTAGAGATTTAAAAATTTTCAATTTTTTCATTTTTTTTTTAAATTTTAAAAAAATTAAGCAATTTAATTGTTTTTTGAAGATAAATTATTGGTTATAAGTTAAATGAGCATGTAGAGCACCCACAAAATGAATGATTATACCTTTATTTAAAAAAATTGTTACAAGGGTACTGTGACCCCTTAATCGATATTAAAATATCGAATAAATATTTAATATTGATATCGAATTAATATTACTTACAAAAGAACCTATGTAATTATTTGAGTTTTATTTGCCTTTTTCGAATATTTGTCGTTGTTAAAAACTGAATTTGGAGGTACAAAAATGAATGTTTAAAACAAAGAAACAAAAATGGGCATATCAAAGTTTTAGTGCATTAAACAAGAACTTTCTTCGATGTCGTAATACAAAATGAGTAGCCCATTTTGGTTTATATTAATCAGTTTCGAAACACAAAATGAGTTAGTATATACGTTTTTTTTTCATTTGTGCTTTACTTAAGCTGTTTTTCTTTATTCACAATTTTTCTTTTCTTCATTTAAGTACATTCATTAAGTATAACTTTTCTTCGTTTAAGTACCGTATGTGTCCGTGTTAAGGACGGAAATATTTAGATTTATTTTTTTAAAAATTTAAATTAAGAGAAGGACTGGCATACATGCGTACCACCAGACAAAAGAGAAAATACCAGCGTAAACTAGAAATGATAATCAAAAATGTTGACAAATCCTTAATTAAATTAAAACTTCAAAGAAATGTTTTTATGTAAATATAAATTACACCTTAATACTTCACAGCAGAAACATCCTTTATCTTTCGGCTGTAATTGCAGAGATGGAAAATTATTAAAGGATAAGCAGCTTATAGTCATGCAAAATAATAACGGCCTTAGAAATAATGTTCAGGATTTATAAGGTCAAGTGACGGTTAATTGGAATAATGCATCCCAACAACCCATAATAAAATATCATGCAATAGGAAAAAGTAATTACTCTGATAACGGTAAAGTAGGTTCCGAAGCAGACGAAATGTTCCTGTGAAGGTATTTTTTTGATTAACAAAGTTTTATCGTAACTATGTCACGTCTTCTTGTGATACTATTTGAGATACGATGGAACTTTAAATGAGAAGAAAAGAAAGAAACTCTAGATACGATTTTTCTTCTTTTTAAGAATCTTTATAAATCGTTAAATTTGAGAAATGATAAATTGGTTTTGTTTTACTTCATAAATGTTACGCGAAATTTTCTGTGTTGCATGATGATCTGTTTCTTCCCTGCACAATAAAAACTGGTGTGTTATATCACTCAGAATTTGGAGTTGAAAAACTGAAAGAATACTATATTTCTCGTCGTGATGGCTCAGGGGATAAAGCGTTCGCATTTCACTGGGGTGAATCGGCTTCGAATCCCAGCGACAGCTGGTCGATACGAATTCTGTATGATAATACACAGTTTATATGAGTAATTTGTCATATCAATCCTACAACAAGATTGAATTTACTTGGCAAATAATCCACTACAATCAACGTTTTTTATCAATCAGTAAAGAAGATTGAAATTATTTGGCAAATAATCCACCACAATCAATGTTTTTTATCAATCAGTAAGGAAGATTGAAATTACTTGGCAAATAATCCACCACAATCAATGTTTTTTTATCAATCAGTAAAGAACATTGAAATTACTTGGCAAATAATCCACCACAATCAATGTTTTTTTTATCAATCAGCAAAGAAGATTGAAACTTACTTGGTAAAATATAACCAATGACTAATTTTTCAATTTCATCCGAGCAGAAGAACTCATATTTTACCACAACACTTAATGTAATCAAACCACCATCTTGGCCGCCATACTGTCACTATGTTAAAATTGCGCAATTATTCACCTTTGAACTTCTAATAACATTCCAAAAGCATTGGTTATGCGTTTAGAGCTTTCCCTGACATTATTTTCACAAATCTTTCGTTAAATAGTTCAAATGTACACTAATTATTCGTCAAATATTTACGAAGCTGAGAAAAACACAACCATCTTCACGAACGATCTGCAGTTTGTATAGTGTTAAAATTTAACTTCATCCTTTGATAAGAATTCTTGATTTAGTATTAAACTTAAAATAAAAGTAGAAATTCAAGCAACTTTTAGAGTTTTTTGACACAAAATTCTAATAGGTATTGCACAACAGTTTTTACTGTACTTATGTATAGTAATATTATTTAACGTTACTTATACAAAAAAATTAAAAAAGCATCTAAATTATCTTAAAAAATTCTCTAAACATATAAAAATTAAACCATGAATGATAAAATTTGCATATGCACTCTATAAATCGTTATAATTGCATTAAATATATATTAGGCTTATTGAAAATAAAACAAAATGCACAAAAATACAAATTTAAACAAATTAAATGGTTTCATTCACGATGACAATTTATTTTAAAGTTCGTAAATTGATTCTAATTTATTATGCAATCACATTTGTATAAAAAAAAAACATAAGTTTTCAAGAAGTGTCATTAACTTAATGTATACGAAATTTTAATAATCTTTGTTTTTGAAGCTATTCACTTTATTTTCACAAAGTAATATTTGTAGTTGTTCTTAATTATCTCAAATTATTTACTTTTCGTGCTTATAAAATACAGAAGTAACGGAGATTTTATCAGAAATTTATGAAAGTATTTCAATAGATTTTTTTAAGACACTAATTAAATTCAGATAAAGAATTTATTTTTCGATAATTGCATCCAGGGAGTCTATGCAATTAAAAGTAATATTGTTATTATCACTAAAATAGCAATAGAAATTACTTTAAATTCAATTTACTTTAATTTCTTTAATCATTTTATAACTAAAATAAACAATACAGTGTGTAAAATATGAACTATTGTGAGCAGGAACTTCATTTATAGAATTGGGAAAATTTTCATAAATATTTCGTACAAATATTTCATATATATGTTCGTAAATATTTGTCGACATTTTCGACAGTGTTTATTTTTTACTTTATTTTCAAAGTATGAAAGTAAGTACAACTGGGAAAGAAATTGATAATTTTAATTATTATAATTGTAATGCATTGTCTTTTAAATATATTTTCCTTAGAGTATACTTTAAACTAATAAATGCTCATATATCGAATATTTTTACGGTTCAGTTTATTAAATCAAAATTTGTTAGTATTATATTTGTGTATCGTATGTTTAAGTAAAAAAAAAACTGATAATATTTTTGAAAAAAATTTTCTTTATTTTGAACATATTTATATTCTTGTTCTATTTAAAATTTAAATGACTTTAAAATTACATTAAGTTCTTAAAATTCAAATAAAAAAGATTTGTAAGATGTACCAAGAAATGAGTTTCATTCTTAATTGTTTAAATATTTTTTTTTAATAACGCCAAGCACTGAACTTTCGTTCGTCGCCTTAGAAGATGTCATAAGTGAAGCTCATTAATCGTTACCCGGTGGGCACCTGTGAATCAATGCCACAAAGGCGAGCAACATTACCCAAGCCACACTGCCACACAAACCCGTTCATAGGGTGGGTCACATTCACACTACAGAGAATCATCCATGCCAGTGCAAGATTCGAACCCGCATCCATTGGCTTCGCAATCAGGCACGCTAACCATTCGGCCATCTAGCCGTCTTCATAGCTTAACACGTTCACGCCGTGGTGACCCACCGGTGGGTCACGCTAGATTTTCTCATCTTGGCGGCGCACCGGAGTAAAAATTGGTAACAAATAAGTTTCATTTTTTTAGTTTTTTTCCGGGAATAATGAAAATCCATAACTACCAATTGTTTTTTAACGGATGCAATTTTTATATTGAATTGCTTCTTTGCCGTGATAAATTTCCTTACAGTGAATTGTTATTGTTGAGAATAGATTAACTCCTCCCGAATATTATCTAATATTGAAATAGTTCTTCTACCAGTATTTTCTCTTTTCCCGTACCAGTATTTAAACTTTTTCCGGCGTGAACGTGTTAAATATGGGATTGATAATTTTTACAAGCAATATTTGATCTATAGTTACATATACACTATATTTAAGCCTATTTGATGCGAATTTTGTCAGTGTTTAAGAGAGAGCTTGCCCGAGAACCGGTGACCGGCGTTGCGCAAATCCTCGAAATCAGCCCGGCGAACCCAGAGGTGCATGGACACACGAGGGTTCATGGCCCCGAGTCACGCACGGAAAAACACCACATAGATCGTCGATAAAGGAGGCCTATTTGGAGCAAATCTCCAAAACCGAATCCAAAATGCGGCTGTGCCAAACCCGATTGTAGACGCTCAGTGAAGAGGTCGACAGCAAAAGAGTCAGCCGCCACCCCGCGACCCACCGAGGCATCCTCCGCCTGGAAAGATCTAAAAACCATAGCAAAACTTCATTAAACAATTACAAACAAAAAGTAAACCATTCAGAACATAAATCATACAGAACTCGTAATAGACATGCTAATAAAGCAACAATTTGATATAGAAGACCGTTAGTAGGACTGGGATACCAATGCTGACTTACAAAAACACGGGGCAGAAATGCAGTAGGTCTTAATAATGGATTTGTCGTCGGAATCTGTCTAGTTCCCTTTGGTTTACAGGACACGTTCTTTTCTGTTGCTGAATGATTCACATTCATTCTTAGTCTGAACTTTTGTTTCGCAGCTGCACAATTTACACAGTTGTTCTTAGAGGTACAATTGCTTATATAGTGTCCCGCCTTACCGCAGTTTGCACGGACTTCCTTCTTCTGAGAACCTAAGACCATAAAGCCAAAACGATTGCATTTGTTGCACCTCAGTGCTCTTATGTATTCTTTTACCTTATGGATTCTCCATCCGAGTTTCACTCTGGATTTCCTAAAAAAATTTAAAAGTTTTTGGCCGACGCTCACCACCCAATGGTTGCCATTTTTCGTCTTTATAGGGAATAATACTTCAAAATTTGCTTCTTCCATCTTTTCGTTATGTTCTCGTAGTTTTTTCTCCAACACCGTTTTTGACATATCGGGCTCGAAAAGTATTATTCTAGGAGACTTTTTAGTGGGCACATCAAATGAGTACTTTTCTTTCAGATCTTTGCTCTCAAACTCTTCAGTTAGTGCTCTGATATCTTGGTTTGGATTCCAATTTGATCAGGATGCCTCCATTTTTTACTTTTTTCAGCTTTTTAATTACCAATTTTACCTCTGAGGGCTTTATATAATTCTTGTCGAACTTTTTAGTCTCGTCAGAGGAACCAGCTTCTTTGGGTGTTACAAAAACGATATGGTCTGCCTTAACTTTGGGAGCAACTGGGAGTACTGTCTTCGCAATATCTGCATAAGTTTTTGTTACTTTCTTTATTTCAGTATTTATTATTTCTACTTCCAGTTGTAGTTCCTTGGTGTAAAACAGAACCTCGTTTTGTCTGGTCATAGTATTGAAAAACAATCTCGGCTAACCTTGCTACACTCAGTGCAGTGATATTTTTGTCCAGGTGCTCTTCTATAAATCTAATAAATGCATCGTTTAATACTGCCGCTGCTTTCGTCCACTCTCGTTCTGAATCTTCAACAGAGTCATTAAAGTCTGTCTTCTGGAGCATATTAAATCTATGAATCACTATCCATTTTAAGGAATTATAAGTTTTGTGGTAATCAAATTGTGATGCAGATCTTCAAATAGAAACTACTTGGTTCGATGTGTCACTTATGAGACAGCCTTCTAATCAGTCTTCGATCTACCACCCCATCTGTCTGCGTGAGCCACCAGATAATTAGGTGTTTCACCCTCGTACCGCGTTGAGGTGCAGAGCAGGAATTTATTTGCTGTTTAGTGATGGTAATTGGTAGACCTTTTAAGAATTCGACACTGGTAATAGACTCTAGGCCCTTGTTCCACCTTGTTGTATTCGTTCCTGAAGTGTTTTAATAGCTCGTTCGAATTCTAAGGATCACGAGGGGCTTAAGAGAAAACATAAAAGAAGCTAAATTTAAAATATTTAGATAAATAAAATCGCCGGTTCAAATTAGCATGAACAGCCAGCTCATAATAGTCAGCCAGTTCATAATGGGTCAATAATATATTAAGCCAGGGGTAGATGAGGTTTGCAACTGAAATGTTGTATTAAAGGTGCTTTTAATTAAGGGTGTAAATTACGGGACACCCTCAGAGTTGTTATCCATTAGTATTTTTCTAACAACCTTTTTCTAAAATTTTCCCTATTGAATTAATTCAAATTTAAACAGTGAGAAATGGAGAAAAAAACCTAAGTTAATAACAACTTATATGCATATATTGCAGTTATAGAATGATTTTTAACAAAGTATATAATTTTCATATAAATCTCCTTAGTGATGAAAGCCATTTGGAATTTATTTAACTAACGTATACTCCGTTCTTAACCTTGTAACCACACCGGTAAAAACAACTGTAGTGTCAGCATAAAATTCCTGTTAATGAGGGTTGCAACATTAAGCTGCAGTTCTTATAATTAAAATTTAATGTAAGGTGGCAGAAACAATTAGTTAATTGTTTCTTGAGTAATGAAAAAGAGTTTTGCGGAGATTTGCAAATTATTTAAATTATGCTCACAAAAAAATATATTTATAAAAGAGAATCACGGGCATGAGTTCGACGCTTCTGAGGAGTTAAATATTATTTAACATAATTAGAATTAGCCGTTTTTTTCAAGAGTTAAAATTATGGTTTTCATAAGATAATTCCTCAGTTTGAGAATCATGTGGAAAAGTAGAAAGGAAGCTACATTAAACCGAAGAGATTTAATGTAGCAAATTCAATTTTTCAGAAATAATATTATTTACGGTAATTGTTTAAAATCTAAATCGATTGCGATATTATTTTATTCTTCGGAATAGAAATTCGTTTAACTAAAAAAAAGTAAGAAAAAGAATAAAACTGTAATGCAGAAACTACGTTATCGATTACAAATAATAACAGGTCTAACATTGAGCCAAGGAGAAAAATTCATTTAGGAAAGCTAAGGATAAAAATGAAGTTAATTGTTAATTTACAAAGTATGAACTAATATACAAAACTTAAATCAATAATAAGTATAAATAGATCATCTTTACTGTAAAATTTAGAATTTTTGCTTACGTTTTTGTAATAGCGCACGCCTCCCGATGAGATTAATCGGGTTTGATTCCCGGCGATGGCTGGTTGATTCGAATTCCGAACCCGGTTCGTGGCCACTGTGCTGTCTTAAAATATCCTCAGTAGTAGACGAATCATGGATTAGTGTCCCCTTTCTGTCAGGCTAACCGTGGTAGGCTTTCGGGGTTTTCCTCTCGATGTAACACAAATGCGGGTTAGTTTCATTAAAAAGTCCTCCACATAGTCGAATTTCTCCCGATACTTGATCCAGGAGTTCCCTTGTCTTCTGGATTATGTTCAAAATTACAATTCTACGGAGTTGAACATTAGTAGTCGTAAGCCCAAAAATTGGGTCGACTGTTCAACGACGGTTTTATAAAATAAAATTAAGATTAAAAAAAAGGTTTGCAAAGGGTTTTTGTAGTTGGAGATCTCGATGTGAATAATTCGATTTCATTAGCAATCATCTTCTAATATTTTTTTTTACTTATACTTTTATTTTTTCAAGTAATTTTTCTCTGTTTTCAGGTAATTTTGTTATTAATAATTGGTTACTCGCTCCTTAAACTTTTTACAGCTTAAATATGCTTGATAAAGTACTTCTTGAAATAGTAAGAATCTTAACTAACTTAGAATATGAACTTAACTTATAATGTCAACTTAGAATATAAATCTAAATGATTTGTCAGGTTTCAAAGATCTGTTTATTTATAAGCATTGTAACATAGCTACACACAGTACAGTGTGCAAAAAAAATAAACGAAATACCCATAATAACTTTTGATCAAATGATCGGATTTTAATGTTCCAGGAATTAATTATTCAAGAGGTGACCTCAAACAATAATTAGTGCAGAAGATATTTTAAAATACGAAATCATGCACAAAAATGTACTTTCCCTGAATAAGCATTTTTTTGACAGATTCGGATTTCTAATACCTAAAATATAGTAGGTAGCCGCAATTTGGGAAATATGGTTCCTATAGTTTGGCCAGGAGAGTGGTCCAAAGTTAGGACCCCTTAATGTTAATTTTGCTTTTTGCGCATTAGTTTTTTAAACAAAATAAGCTCAACTTTAGGTTTTAAGCCTTAGGTTTTAAGTGAATTGAAACATTTTTGCACATAATTATAAAATTCGTTTATCCAAGGATAATTTCCATTAACCCAATAACCATATAATACAAAGATAATCCATTCAAAAAATATTTTTTAATAATTATTTATTTCTTATTTATAATAAAAGAATCCATTTTTAATTTTTACATCATTGTAAATATAAAAAATTTAAATGGCAGAAAGGAATATCTCTGCGAAATTGGTTAAATCAAAATTTGTACAAGTGTCAGATATTTAAAATTTGATTTCCCTGAAATTATTGGACAGATTTTGTATTTCGCCATAGAAAATTACATTCCTTAAAATAATGTTAAAATTTATATACTTTACAATTCAAAGTTTTGTCGAACATGAAAGATAATAAATATTTTTTAAAGATTATTTTCTTATGGAATTTCTGGATTAATAAATTTTAAAATTGTTGCTAAAATATTTAAATTCGCTTACAAAAGGTATCGAGATACGGCAAAGTACTCAGAAAGTAAAATTAACATTGAGAGGAACAAACTTTCAACAGCTCTCATTACCGAACTAATGTGACCATATTTCCCCGATTGGGGCTGCCACCTATATTTTAAATGTAAATAATTCAAATCCCTCGAAAAATTGATATTTTATTCAGAGAAAGATGGCTTCTGATTTTTCTATTAAGAAAAAGTCCTATCAGGTAAAAACCCGATCATCTTATTTTATATTATAACCGTCGTTGATCCAAATTTCTTGAGTTCACGACTACTAATATTCAACTCCGTAGTCTTGTAGTTTTGAACCCAATCCAGAAGACAAGGGAACTCCTGGATGAAGGTAGGGTGAAATTTGCCTTTGGGGAGGACTTTTTTTATACAACTAACCCGCATTTGCGTTACATGGGGAGGAAAACTACGAAAAAAAACCATGGTTAGCCTGACGGCAAGGGACCTCTAACCCATGATCTGTCTACCAATGAGGACATTTTACGTCAGCACTGTGATCGGTACGAGCCTGATGTGGAATTCGTATTTGCCAGCCATCGATAGGATTCATTTTTGGCAAAGGTTTTAAAGTGTTTATAAATTGAGGTAATTAATGCGCCACCTGTATATATTCAAATTCTTATTCACTCTGATTTTTATATTCATTTTCAAAAACACTAGTATTTTTAAAATTTGCTACAAAATTATTATTTTTATTTCATGAATAACAAAACAATGACAAAATCATTAGTCAATATTGTTAGGTAACAAAGTACATTAAAATAAATTTTAAAAGGTTGTTCCACCTTCAATTAAAGCAGGATCAAATAAATCAAATAATAGTGTCACCTAAATTAATTCGACGAAAATAAATCCAATTATCTGAATAAAAAAATCAATTGCTTTTTTTTTAATATAAAAGCAGCTTATATTAGTAAAACAAAGGTAAAACAACCCACAAAGTATGTTTTCATATTCAACATTATCATGAACTTTAATAATATGTTTTAACTTTAATTTTAACTTTAATAATATGATAATAAATAAAATTTGTTCTATGCATAAAGCACATAACTCTTTTTTTGCAAGATCGAAATATTTTATACATTATACAATATTTCGGAGTACTTTCTTAACGAACAGAAAAATAAAAAAAAATTTAACACTTTCCTTGCTTGTTTGAGAACAGATTTTACCAAATAGTTTAATATCTGTCTGGTATGATTTGTTTGCTTTCTTGATGGAACACTTTATAAAGTAAATGCGTAAGCAATATTTACATTATTATGTGCTCTTAACACATTTTCATTTAAACTAGTTTCCAAACATTAAATCTAAAAAGCTTTATAATTTTACTTTTTTTTTCGTTTTTTATATAATACTTTACTACTTATACTTCTTAAATCGCTCTATAGCCACAGAATTACTGTAGAATTATTTATGCACAGTAAGATGTACTTTGATTGTAGGTTTCATAATTAAACATGCAAAGTAGAAAAACAAAATTTTTATGCAAATTAATTTCAAAATTTAGCTAATTCTAAATTCGCTTACACGATATTAATTTTAAGGAACTAGAGTAAGATTTTAAGTCCATAACATTGCGCTGCTTAGAGAAAAAAAAAGCCTGACAAGACAAGATAAAGCCTGACTTGAAAGTCTCCTGTTGATTTTATGCACCTCCTGAATCTGAATATAACTCCCTTTTTAACTCATCAACTGCGCTTCGCTAGGACCACCCTCCCCTATATTTCCAACTTTTCCATCATTATCACATGAATCTGAATTATAGTTAAATTTCTTTTGAGAGGCTACAAAAGCTTAAAAACAGCAGTTTTTATCTGTGTATCTTTACCAATCTGTTAAACACAATTTTTATACATACTAGCGTGCAACTTGCCTCACTTTTACTCTCCAAACATTCTCTAAAAACAAATTTATTTAGCCACAATTTTGGCTAAAAGCTGGTGAGGGCGAGAAGTCAGAAAGTTTCGTTCTGCGAATCTTTCTCGTCCGAATCCTAAAATTTTTGCGACGATGTTAGAAAAATGGAAAGCTCTTATGCATGAATAGTTCTTGAAAAGCAGGCATTGTGGGATATTCTTCTCTTAAATTTAAAAAAAGAACATTAAAAATTATACAGCAAAAAAGTCGCCTTGCAATGGGTACCAGCGCACTGTAGACTTCAAGGTAACGAAACTGCAGATTTCTTGGCCAAAAAAGCCGCCAAGATTCTACAAATATCTCTTAAGCAGTTCCTTTCTACACCGCAAAAAGGTTAATAAAAATCTCTCTTCGAACAACATTTGAGGCAAAACTCCATGAAGCAAATAAAGATGAAGACTGGCTGGAAAAAATTAAAGATATTCCGTCATGGCCAAGAGAAAAATCTGTGGCCCTTTTTCACCTTGCCACTGGCCATGGCTGTTTATCAAAACACCAGTACAGAATCAAAATCTTTTCAAGCCCCCTTTGCCCATTATGTAACCTGCAAGAAGAAATGGACGCTAACCATCTGAGACGTTGCCCTGCACTTCCTCCTGGGCCCGTGTGGGAACGTTATTGGCGGGCGAGATGCATTATTACAGACCTATAGACTCTTTCTTTTTAAAGCTCTTGTTCCCGTTTTTTGTTCTTTCTTTTTATTGTTCTCACCTACAAATTTGTTTTTCACGTCTGCCATTGAAAATAAAAAATTAAAAAAAACATTAAAAATTATTGTTATTTTTTTAAAAACAAAAATTATACATTTGCTTTCCATCTATTCAATTTTCTAGATCCCTTTTCCTTTTCCAAACAATAAAAATATTTGGCAACGATCTGGAGCAAAAAGCGGTGGAAGAGGAAAGATCGGACAACTCTGTAACTCTGAATCTCCTAAAATTTCTCAGGAGATATTCGGGAACTCTCACCCTCTCTCGTTTTGAGACAAATTTACACTTAGCTTTTTTTATTATTATTTGGGAGCAAAGGAGCAAAAACTTAAAGATCTAAAAAATAAGTTTAAAAAATGCGGGGAAAAAAACAGGAAAATTGTTTGATTTCAATAATATATTTTCAATTAAATGGAGCTGAAATATCTTTACTTACTATAATATTAATCATGAATTAGTGTTGTGCACCTTTTTAGATCCTTGCAAGAAATTTAACCATTAAGATAATTATTCCTTCCCCTAGGAAAGATCTCGAAATTCTCGCGAGGAAATTAGGAAATTTTATGAACGGAAGACTACCTGTTCCCCCTCACGTTTTTAGGAAAAAATTAAGTTATTTATTTAATTATTATCAGTAGAGGGTGTTTGACAGAGGAAAAGGATACTGCAATCTGAAATTGATAGGNTTTGGCCAGGAGAGCGGTCCAAAGTTACCACCCCTTTTTACTTTTTGCGCATTAGTTTTTTAAACCAAATAAGCTCAATTGTAGATTTTAAGCCTTAGCTTTTTAGTGAATTGAAGCATTTTTGCACATAATTATAAAATTCGTTTATCCAAAGAAAATTTCCATTAACCCAATAACCATATAATACAAAGATAATCCATAAAAAAAAATATTTTTTAATAATTATTTATTTCTTATTTATAATAAAGGAATACATTTTTAATTTTTACATCATTGTGAATATAAAAAATTTAAATGGCAGAAAAGAATATCTCTGCGAAATTGGTTAAATCAAAATTTATAAAAATGTCAGATATTTAAAATTTGATTTCTCTGAAATTATTGGACAGATTTTGTATTTCGCCATAGAAAATTACATTCCCTAAAATAATGTCAAAATTTATATATACTTTACAATTCAAAGTTTTGTCGAACATTCTCAAATAAAAAAATGAAAGATAATAAATATTTTTTAAAGATTATTTTCTTATGGAATTTCTGGATTAATAAATTTTAAAATTGTTGCTAAAATATTTAAATTCGCTTACAAAAGGTATCGAGATACGGCAAAGTACTCAGAAAGTAAAATTAACATTGAGAGGAACAAACTTTCAACAGCTCTCATTACCGAACTAATGTGACCATATTTCCCCGATTGGGGCTGCCACCTATATTTTAAATGTAAATAATTCAAATCCCTCGAAAAATTGATATTTTATTCAGAGAAAGATGGCTTCTGATTTTTCTATTAAGAAAAAGTCCTAGCAGGTGAAAACCCGATCATCTTATTTTATATTATTACCGTCGTTGAGCAGCTGATCCAAATTTCTTGAGTTCACGACTACTAATGTTCAACTCCGTAGTCTTGTAGTTTTGAACCCAATCCAGAAGACAAGGGAACTCCTAGATGAAGGTAGGGTAAAATTTGCCTTTGGGGAGGACTTTTTTATACAACTAACCCGCATTTGCGTTACATGGGGAGGAAAACTACGAAAAAAAACCATGGTTAGCCTGACGGCAACGGACCTCTAACCCATGATCTGCCTACCAATGAGGACATTTTACGTCAGCACTGTGGTCGGTACGAGCCTGATGCGGAATTCGTATTTGCCAGCCATCGCTGGGATTCATTTTTGGCAAAGGCTTTAAAGTGTTTATAAATTGAGGTAATTAAGGCGCCACCTGTATATATTCAAATTCTTATTCACTCTGATTTTTATATATTTATTTTCAAAAACATTAGTATTTTTAAAATTTGCTGTAAGATTACCATTTTTATTTCATGAATAACAAAACAATGTCAAAATCACTAGTCAATATTGTTAGGTAACAAAGTACATTCAAAATAAATTTTAAAAGGTTGCTCCACCTTAAGCAGGATCAAATAATAGTGTTGCCTAAATTAATTCGACGAAAATAAACCCAATTATCTGAATAAAAGAATTTATTGTTTTTTTTTTATATAAAAGCAGCTTATATTAATAAAACAAAGGTAAAACAACCCAAAAAGTAAGTTTTCCTATTCAACATTATCATGAACTTTAATAATATGTTTTAACTTTAACTTTAATTTTAACTTTAATAAAATGATAATAAATAAAATTTGTTCTATGCATAAAGCACATAACTTTTTTTTTTTGCAAGATCGAATATTTTATACATTATTTCGGAGTACTTTCTTAACGACCTGAAAAAAAAAATTTTAACACTTTCCTTGCTTGTTTGAGAACAGATTTTACCAAATAGTTTAATATCTGTCTGGTATGATTTGTTTGCTTTCTTGATGGAACACTTTATAAAGTAAATGCGTAAGCAATATTTACATTATTATGTGCTCTTAACACATTTCCATTTAAACTAGTTTCCT
Source organism: Parasteatoda tepidariorum (assembly GCF_043381705.1). NCBI lineage: Eukaryota > Metazoa > Arthropoda > Arachnida > Araneae > Theridiidae > Parasteatoda > Parasteatoda tepidariorum. Next base: position 50,641,571 of record NC_092212.1, read on the forward strand.
AACGTTAAATATAAAAAGCTTTATAATTTTACTTCTTATACATTTTATATAATACTGCATTTACTATCGTTACTTTCTAAATTGCTCTATAACCCGAGAATAACTGTAGAATTATTTATGCACAGTAAGATGTACTTTAATTGTAGGTTTCATAATTAAACATGTAAAGTACAAAAACAAAGTTTTTATGCAAATTAGTTTCAAAATTTAGCTAATTCTAAATTCGCTTACACGACATTAATTTTAAGGAACTAGAGTAAGATAGGTTTAGTTTGTGGAACAAACTAACCTATCTTACTAGTTTGTGGAACTATCCTACTAGTTTGTGGAACAAACTAACCCCACAATTTGAGGAACAAACTATATACAGTTGATAACAATTTAAATTTTTTACTATTTTCTGCAGCTGTTTATTATTTTTTGTGATTACTGATCTGTGTTGATCCACGAAATTTGACATTTTGTGTCATTTTATTTGTGTCTTCAATTTTATTTTGTCAAATCACATCTGGGGTACATATTTATGGTACTATTATCAATATGGCAAATTAATATTCTGTCTGATTCTTGGCAAAATGAACGTAGCATATTGACAAAAAAATCTAGCGTCTTTTTGCTTATTATGTGAGTATGTACATAGAGTATTGCAGTTTAGATGGTTCTTATTGCCATTTTTTTTTATTTTGTGCTGATCAAGGATGCGGGCATTTATCGTGATTGTGAACACAAACTAGATGTAGATAATGTTTGTTCTGATATCACAATACCAAGGAGAAGAAGTTTAGATAAATGAAACAGCCAATTTCCATAACATTGATCTGCTTAGAGAAAAGAAAAGCCTGACAAGATGAAGCCTGACTTGAAAGTCTCCTGTTAAATTTTATGCACCTCCTGAATCTGAATACAACTCCCTTTTTAACTAGTCAACTGCGCTTCGCTAGGACCACATTCCACTATATTTTCTACTTTTCCATTATTATCACATAAATTTTAATTATAGTTAAACTTCTTTTGAGAGGCTACAAAAGCTTTAAAACGGAAACAGATGAAAAATTTTAGAGGGACTTTTTCTCATAAACTGTAAAATAAAATCAATGTAAACAGCAGTTTTTCTCTGTGTATCTTTACCAATCTGTTAAACTCAATTTTTATACGTAGCAGCGTGCAAACTGTCTCACTTTTACTCTCCAAACATTCGCAAATAGCAAATTTATTTAGCCACAATTTTGACTAAAAGCTGGTGAAGGCGAGAAGACAGGAAGTCCTTGTCCTGTAAATCTTCCGAGCCTTTTCGTCCGAATCCTAAAATATTTGCTACGATGTTAGAGAAATGTAAAGTTCTTATACATGAATAGTTCTTGAAAAGCCGGCATTGTGGGATATTTTCCTCCTAAATTTAAAAGAGAACATTAAAAACTATTGCTATTTTTTTTAAAAAACAAAAATCATCCATTTGTTTTCTATTTATTCAATTTTCTAGATCCCTTTTCCTTTTCCAAACAATAAAAATATTTAGCAACGATCTGGAGAAAAAAGCGGGGGAAGAGGAAAGATCGGACAACTCTATAACTCTGAATCTCTTAAAATTTCTCAGGAGATATTCGAGAACTCTCACCCTCTCTCGTTTTGAGACAAATTTACACTTAGCTTTCTTTATTATTATTTGGGAGCAAAGGAGCAAAAACTTAAAGATCTAAAAAATAAGTTTAAAAGATGCGGGGAAAAAAACAGGAAAATTGATTGATTTCAATAATATATTTTCAATTAAATGGAGCTTAAATATCTTTACTTACTATAATATTAATCATTAATTAGTGTTGTGCACCTTTTTAGATCCTTGCAAGAAATTTAACCATTAAGATAATTATTCCTTCCCCTAGGAAAGATCTCGAAATTCTCACGAGGAAATTAGGAAAATTTATTACCCGTCCCCCCTCACGTTTTTCGGAAAAATTCAAGTTATTTATTTAATGATTATGAATAGAGGGTGTTTGACAGAGGAAAAGGATGCTAAAATCTGAAATTGGTAGAAAAAAAGCTCAAAAATTGAGAAAATAAAATTAACAGTTGCAATGACTTTCTTTTTCAAATTAAAGGGGAAAAACCTCATAAAATCTCCCTTAAATCCTCTTTGCTACAACTGTTCACATTTTCGAGGGTTTTTTCTTTAAAAAAAACTTTTCTAATGCTAAGAGATGATAATCCTTTTTTCTATCGACAAATTTAATTCATAGCCATAATATTATCAGAACTAAGAAAACTGTGAATGTTGGGAATTCATATTTGGATTCTGGTGGTCATATTACATAAAAATCAGTAGGGATAGTGTCAGGACTCCATGTATTTCCCTTTCTGCTGCAGCTCTGTACAGTTTTAAATTTCTCGGAAAAAAATTGCAGATAGATATTTATTTCATTGTTATTTTGCCATATTCAAACAAACCAGACAAATAACCATAAATAAGATGGTATGATAATTGTTAACTGTGAGAAATAGAGTCTATTAATTGATTTTTAATGAATATTGCAAAGGGTCATTGACTGTTTTGGAACAACTAAAAATTACGTAGGCCCAGCAGACAGAATATGCTTAAAATGAAAAAGACCGTGGAATATCGGCTGCTACTCGAAAACCGAATGAGGCTTCAAATGAGAGTAATTCATGAAGGCTCAATTTCAGAAGGTGTCGAAATTAAATACACAGTTATAATAATTCAGAGGTGCACCGGGTTCGAATCCTAGCGCTGACTGGTCAATATGAATTCAGCACCAAACTCACTTCAGCCACAGTGCTGACGTAAACATCCTCAGTGGTAGACGGATCATGGGTTAGACTCCCCTTACAGTCTGGTTAATCCGGTGATTTTCATGACTTTCCTCTCCGTGTAGCGCAATTGCTGGTTAGTGGCATCCAAAAGTCCTCCACGAAGACAAATTTCTCCCAATATTTGATCCCATGAGTTCCCTTATTTTCTGGATTGGGTTCAAAATTACAAGGCTACGGAGTTGAACATTGGTAGCCGAAAACCCTAAATTGGGTCGACTGTTCATCGACGCTTATAAAGTAAAATTAAACAAGAAAAAAGAATTTCAAACTAAATTAAGAACAATATTTCCCACACTGTAAGAACAATAAGACTTCTGAAATTTTAAAACTGTATAAAACGTAAAAAAAAACTTTTTAAAAAAAAATCGAAATTAAAACTAAACAATTAGATATCTTATTTCGAAATTAAAAATAATTGATTGTATTTAAAAATGATTTTCCAAAAATTAATTTTAACAGAAACAATAAGTATCATTAAATAGAATTGTATCAAAATTATCATAAATAATTCAAAGTATGTTACTAAATAATCAATTATATTGCTTTGCATTTTAACTAAAAAATTATTATGATACATGCATTACATTTCTGAAAAATAAATTTACATTTACTTCTCTAATTAAAAATAAATATTAAATTCTTGAATCAAATGATTTTCCAAAAATTAATTATAACAGAAACAATAAATATCATTAAGTAGAATTACATCAAAATTATCATAAATAATTCAAAGTATCTTACTAAATAATCAATTATATTGCTTTGCATTTTAACTAAAAAAATATATTAATATACATGCATTATATTTTTTGAAAAATAAATTTTCCTTTACTTCTCTAATTAAAAATAAATATTAAATGCTTGAATCAAATGATTGATCAAAAAATTTATTAGAATTAATGCATTCGGTATAAAAGGGATCAGAATGTTTATGCTCTCGAGAAATATATCTTTTGTCCTCAATTTGTTTCAGCTCAGTGTTAATAGAAAAACTTCTTTAGATATCTTTGAAGTACTCCGACACCCCTTTGGGTATACTATAATAAGTTTTCTAAGCTTAGCAGACTATTACGGAGTGTGTCATTTCTTGAGAGATTTATTTCTAAGCCACGTCGGTAGGTTTGAAGCGAAAAATTTATATTAATCCCAAATTGGTGTCGAAATTTTCATGTAAAGAAGAAATTGCGAAGGAAAAATATTGTACTTATTGCAAAGAAAATGCAGTTGACTATTTTCTATTGATTTTTTCTATTGTATTGCGGATGAAATTCTTCGTGCTTACAATAAAGGCAATCTAAGTGGCTTTGAATTCTTTTGTTGTATATAAATATTTTCTTGCATGAGATAATGATATTGGAAAAATTTTCATACAATAGTTTTTAGGGTAATTTGCTATCATAGCCTACGAGTTGTATCTGGATCATTAAAGTCGAGTTTATAATGGTCAAGTATATATCAAGTATATACGAATATTTTAAAAATTTATGAGTTTGAAAATAAATAGTACTTATACTCCGTTGCAAGTTAAGGAAAAGACAATTACTGTATAGGATATAAGTAATCATCTGCGATTGCAAGTGGTTCCGTTTTATTTAGCTATAAAATTGTATAATTATGCTTTCAAAGCAATGTAAAAGCTTTTAAGAGTTTAATTCGTCTTACAGAAATTTAATTCGTGCTATTTTTTGTAAGCAAAAAGAAGGCTGTGCAACGTCGATTTAATAGTTGGCAATTTTGATATTCGTTCGCTCTAGGAGATTGGTATTATTAATTTTGCTTGAGATGCAAACAGGCTCTTCATAGGGATAATGGTTTTTTTCTTAGCTTGCGGCATAGTATAGTCGGGGTTATCGATTTTTAAATGTTTATACAAATACTGTCATTACTACTACGGTATTTTATAATTTTTTTGTCACTTAACGTAGTTTATTTAATTTTCGTTCATTCTTTTAAAAATTCAAATTATGCTTTTTTCAGCAATTTGAGATAAAATATTTAATTTTTTGTCTACACTGGTATTTTGCTATCATTTTTCGTCATTTATTTTAATTTAATTGAATTGCTGCCTGCATTATTAAAAATACTAAAAATATAAATGACATATTTTAAAATATAAGACATTTCTCTGATTATAAATCAGTACTTTCGGATTTTTAAGGCCTGTTTTTTTTTCGTTACTTTCTTACACAAGATTTCTAAATGTTTGTTCTCTGATCTCTGGAAATAAAGTTTTTTTTTCTTTTGCAAGCTGATAGACGTTTTTTAGCAATTGCATACTTAAAATGCATTTTGCGGAAAACGTTGATTTTGATTTTAAAAAAATTTTTACTCTAACACACATTGCGAAAAAAGCTTAATAAAGAATTCTTTGAAAATTTGTATGTAGATTTTGTGTAATGTTTATGTCTTGAGCTGAAAGCTAAGGTCTAAGGGTGAATTTATTTAGCCCTAATTAGGAATATTTAGAATGTTACTTTAAAATTCAATATCAATTATATAGTTAGTTCTATTTGATTGTATATTTGAAGTTTTTCAAAGATTGTGACTCAAAACACAAAAAACTATATTACTGATCTAAAAAAATATCTTTGATATTTTTGCAGAGATGCAGTGCTTATTGCAGAGATGCAATAAGCACTGCATTAAAAAATTTTAGTATTTATGCTCGAATTTACCTTTAATTTGAAAATAATTTTATAATTTTGAAAAGCTCATTTTAAATTTATAATTTTAAAATTTATTAATAATTACGGCAGTTTTAAAAATACTGCGTCAATCCTAATCGGATATATTAAAGAATACAAAATTGATATTTTAGAGCTTCAAAACAGTTTATTTCCATTCGTTCGTATTTCAAAATTTCCAATCAAGAAATCAAAAAGTATTTTCCAATCCTTCTACAAATAGTTCCATATATCCTTTCGATTCTACTTATCCTCCACCACTAAAGAGGTGAGGCGAAATTCTGATAGGATCCATAGAACAATCCCAATCACAATAACTCTTTTTCTTTGGAATATTATTTTTACTTTTGTGCATTGAAAATGCAAATTCAGTCGGGGAAAAGAATATTTTGGTATTAAAAAAGGTTTATTATTTTCCTCTTTTTTATTTTGTTAATTCGATATTTTTAAACATACTTTTTATTAAACCCAATTGTTAATCTGTATAAATAAATGCATTGGAGATGTGGCTCAGAGGATCGAGCGTTCACCCCCAATGAGTGACTCAGGTTCAAATTCCTGCTGTGTCTGGTTGATATGAACTCTACTCCAGGCTCTCGCCGACCACAGTGCTGACCTAAAATATCCTCAGTTGTAGACGGATCATGGGTTAGAGTCCCCTTGTGCCGTCTGGCTAACCGTGGGAGGTTTTGTAAATTTCCTCTCCATGAAACGCAAATGCTGGTTAGTTCCATCAATCAGCCTCTAAGTAGGCTAGTTTGTCCAAATGGTTGATATGAACTCTACTCCAGGCTCTCGCCGACCACAGTGCTGACCTAAAATATCCTCAGTTGTAGATGGATCATGGGTTAGAATCCCCTCGTGCCGTCTGGCTAACCGTAGGAGGTTTTGTGAATTTCCTCTCCATGATACGCAAATGCTGGTTAGTTCCATCAATCAGCCTCCAAGTAAGCTAGTTTGTCCCAATGGTTGATATGAACTCAACTCCAGGCTCTCACCAACCACAGTGCTGACCTAAAATATCCTCAGTTGAAGACGGATCATGGGTTAGAATGGTTGGAATCCCCTTGTGTCGCCTGGCTAACCGTGGGAGGTTTTATGAATTTCCTCTCCATGATACGCAAATGCTGGTTAGTTCCATCAATCAGCCTCCAAGTAAGCTAGTTTGTCCCAATGGTTGATATGAACTCTACTCCAGGCTCTCACCGACCACAGTGCTGACCTAAAATATCCTCAGTTGAAGACGGATCATGGGTTAGAATCCCCTTGTGCCGTCTGGCTAACCGTGGGAGGTTTTGTGAATTTCCTCTCCATGAAACGCAAATGCTGGTTAGTTCCATCAAGCAGCCTCCACTTAGGCTAGTTTGTTCCAATGCTTCCTCCAGGATTTCCCTTTTCTTCTAAGTTGAGATCACAATTGCAAGGCTATGGAATTAAACAGTGATCGTCGTAAACTCAGAATTGAGTTTAGCGCTGTTTATAAAATAAAATTTTTAAAAAATGAAGCGTCTTCTGCCCTTTAGGAAAAATATAGCGTATGGAATACAAAATATACTCAGAAATTAATAAGTAGAAAAAGTAGGGAAAGAAAAACATTATGACTACGAAAAGATATTACATTCTACTATGATTAATTTTTCATTCCCTAATGGCCACAATCTAAATTACTCCATATATAAATGTTTTATTATATATAAACAAGAAATTGTTTCCCCTTTCAATGCTTAAGGAAATTGGCTCTAAATATTGTTTTCCCAATGCATATTATTGTTTTCCCAATGCATATTTACAGCAATTTATTTTTTAGTTTTGATACATAATATTAAAACTACATCTAATTACATACATTTATTCATAAATTTACTCTTATTGAGATAACTACAGACGTCTCTAAATATGAGAGAAAGTTATTTCCTTGTTTTAATTATATTAGTTGCATAAAGAATCTATAGATATATACAGAATTGCTTACATCTTCCTGTTTTATTTAGCCTTACGTTTGTTTATATAAAAAAAAAATTCTGAGTGCGTTAAATATTTTATTATTCATAACTTATTTAAACGAACAAATAATACCTAATATCTTCTAATAAGAAAAATCAATAAAAATCGAATATACAATAATTCAAAATTCTGTTTACATGTCATATTAATAAAGCATTTCTTTTTGTAAGTTTCATTCAGTTTTCCTCTTTAGTTCTTCATTTAGTTACGAAATCCCAATATATAGATACATAATTAATCGAGAAGAGATGCTTTTATTTGTTACTTTCGAGTTTTTACAGACCTTTATGTACATAAAATTGTAACACAATATCATAGTCTACAACGACATTCTCCTTTAATTAAATGTTCTCTTATTTATTTGCCGATTTTCATGAAGTATTTCAATCCCAACTTCCAGTTTTCGTATGGATATATTGCAACTGATGCAAATTATCGGTATTCGCATTCAAACAAATAGAATTATCTGAATAAATTTACATTTGTGACGTGTAATCTAAATATATTCAGTGAAATATCTGAAAATGGAATACAGGATAACACTTTGGTACAAATCGAGATTAATTTTCATGATGACGTCTCTAATGTAAATCGAATCAAAATGAATGAATCATATTTAGACTAAATAATTTGCTTTATGAGAACTACTGAAGGAAACTGACTGAAATTTAACGTCAAATGTTTATGTCAAAAAATTTAGATGAATAAATTTTTTTTTCTATTCAAATCAGTGCTTTTTAATATTTACAAACGCATAATATTTTGTGACACTGATAATTACGCGAGTACAAAGTTTGTTAAAGAAATATTTGCACGTATTACTTTACGTGAAAATATGTTGTACTCTATACACTGTTATACTTATTAAATTTGTCGTAATTTATCTAATCATTTTCAATTTATATTATGTTTTGATATGAATTATATTTATAGCAGCTTATATTGAATTTGTTAACTTCCTTACTTATATCATCATACTTAGCATACTAACATCAAGTATAAATTTGATAAATATCAAAATGTCTGAAAATGTCTGAATGATGATGACTGTTACTGAGAGAGAATTGCGTTCCATTGTAAACAACTCAGTGTTTATTCAGTGTTATTTCCCGTAAAATACCTTTTCAAATACATACGAATATCCTTTGCAAGTAGTCAAATAAACATCACCCCAATACGGGTGACACGGCCTGATCAAAAACTTTGCTGTCACCCGAATATGGGTGACGCAGCAGTCAACGTTTTTAACCCTAAACATACCAACACTTTTCCATACAATACAATACAACATACAAAAACGGGTCTTTTGACCCGGTTATGGTATGATTAGTGTTAACAGTCGTGAATATTTATGCCTATATATTAGCTAGTTCAAAATAGAATATCTATTTAAATAATTTTATTCCCACTGTAAGTGGTTTTCGATAAAATAAATTTCACTCGCATTTTTACTTAAAAAAAACAAAAAACAAATAGAGGAATAAATGTAAACTTTAAAAGTAAAAGGAAGTAAAAAGATGCCTATTTGCATGGCAGCTTCAACAGTAAGACATTGTTTAACGTTTAAAATTATCATTTAAAGGAATGAAATTTTCAACTATGTTTCAAAATTAAGTTTAAAAACGTGTGGGAATTATCGTTGAAAAGAATTTCGAGTAATAGAATCGTTTCAAGCAATTCAACAGAGAAAAGCAATGTTAAAGAAGAAAAAAAACTATTTCGAATATTTTTTTCTCCATGCGTCCCTACTTCAAAATAATATTATTGGAAATCGTTTTAACATTTTCAAAGGATATTTATGGGAGAAGTTTGAACTGCATAGTGTGGTTTGTTATTTCTCTAGCACCATTACACAAGTTTTTTTGTCAAAATTAAAGCCATGAAAAAAAACAAATATGGTTACTTACATCATATTAAAAAAATCTTTATATTTTTTTTTGTTATTTTAAATAAAATATGAATTCGCAAAGCAGTTTTGATTTATAAATGTTTCTGTAAGTAAAATGGCATTCTGATGATATTTAACTAATATTTTGCTTTATAAATTTGAATGTGGCAAAATAAAGTAAGAAAAGATCTTAAATTTGCTTTAAAACAGTATTTTTTAAATGTATATACTACTCAGCAAATATAATACTATATAAACCATATTCTATACTATATAAATATAATAAATATTTATATAATATAGAACAGTCGCCTCATTACTCCGTTCCAATGGAACTTTAATAGGTCTCCCAACATGCAATGCCTTACAAACTAAGGTAAACAACGCTAAAGAGCACAAAAATATTATTAAAAGCAGACAGCTGTTTCGGATGCTCAAAGGGCAACCTTCATCAGTGCAACAGAAAATCAGTTCTTTCTGTTGCACTGATGATGGTTGCCCTTTGAGCATCCGAAACAGCTGTCTGCTTTTAATAATATTTTTGTGCTCTTTAGCGTTGTTTACCTTAGTTTGTATTTTAGCACAAAGGTCGCCCACTTGTGTATTTATGCAATGCCTTGTTAGAAAAAAGCCTTCTGAAGTGGTTCTTCAGAAAGCGTAACCTTTTTCTTTTTAACATTTGACGCAGACATTTTAGGCATGGTTGAAAGTGCACCGACTGTAGGCATTGAACTAAAAGAAGAGGCATTGTTCTTCAAGTCTGCAAACTGTTCTATGAAGCACGTTTTCGAACGATTAATGGAGATGCTTCGCGATTTTTCGTTTATCGATAGTGTGAAGCAATCACTATTTCTGGAAAGTTCATAATATTGAAGTTGTAGTGGTTGATGAACGGCGTCAGTTCGTGCGAATACATGTCAAGCTGTGTAAAGATCTTTCGTCACAAAAATGGATGATTTACCATGTCGTTAAGGTGGAGCAGTCCTAACTTGCGAAAAATATTTCCGTAGTTGACCAGCAAAAGTACAAACATCCGTAGATACTAGTGTTTCATGAAAAAAAATCACTAGGTAATCTTATATTTGAGCCATAATCCAAGTCTGATGGAATTGTCTGGAATTCTGTTGAGTGCAACCTCAGTAGCACGGTAGGTAGCACTTTGGTCCACTGAGAATTATTATGGCACATGATGCTATTTTTCCATCCTATACCGTCACTCTATAAACCAATTACAAGCAGGATTGTAAGATGTGGTTCGCCTTCGCTCGATTCCTAAGAGATGGATAAATTAGGTGAAAAGAACAGACTCGAACTGATATTATTTGGCCTTTTATATTCATCAATAATTTTGATCCGGGCATCAGTTTGTATGACGCCTTTTTCTGAAACATGATGTCTCAAAAAATAAATGTTTGGTTCCAAAAAGACGCACTTTTCTAAATTGATGACAAAACCAGCTTCTTGTAATCGATGAAACACTTGATTTAGATGTAAAAGATGTTCGTCGTCGGTTTTGGAAGCCACAGGTGCATCATCTAGGTGGACGTAGCAGAAATCTAATCCGTGAAGTACAGTATGGATGAATCTTTGAAAGGTTTGTACTGCATTACGTAGTACGTTGTACGGCATTACATCCTCAAATATAGTCTAACCCACGTCCGAAAGTCACCAGTGAAGCGAAATGAATGGCTTGAAAAAATAAACACTTTAAATAACTACTATTTACATTTATTTACAATTTATACATGATTCGTATAGGTTAAATGCGGCATCAAATATTTACGACGCGATAGAGCGAAAATAAAATAAAATAAATGTGATTCAAAAATTTAAGAATTAAAGTTGAAGTAAAAAAAAAAGACTTTGAATTCAAAAATAACAGTAAAAAGAATTTAAAAAATGCAGAATATGCGTTTGACGTCACGTCATTTCAATAGAACTAACCCACATTTGCGTACCATGGAGATGAAAACCACGAGAACCTCCCACGGTTAGCCTGATGGCAAAGGGATCCGTAAACCCATGATCCGTCTATCACTTAGGATATTTTAGATCAGCACCATGGTCTGTGTGAGCCGGTTGCGGAACTCATTTCAACCCGCCAATGCTGAGATTGGAACCTGGTTTACCTCAATGGGAGATGAGTGCTCTGGCCCCTGAGCAACCACAATTCTCCTCAATAGTAATTATTCAGACTTCAGTAGTGCTATTCTTTCGCTCAAATAATAATATATTAATTTACAATCCCCAATATTCTTCATCTTTGTTGTCAATATTTCTCGCCAATATATATATAAAT
>NC_092212.1:50653873-50722080 GCF_043381705.1 Parasteatoda tepidariorum
TATATATATATGAAGAGAGAGAGGTGGATAGATTGATAAATATTGAATGGATTTCTAAGAAGTTAAAACAAATTGAGTTAAAATGCATAAGAAAAAAAAGTCAGAGAGAAAGAAAAATTCTGAAAGGAGAAAAAAAAATATTGCAAAAAAAGGAAAAAAAAACATGCTCTTTCAGATCGATTGGTGAAAATATCAAGTAGTTTATTTGTTCTACCCACATGCCTTTTTCATTATAAAATAACTTTTTATTTTAATATCTATTTTTTGTGTCTTAAAATAAAAGTCTGCTTCAAAAATTAATATTTTATTGGGAAATATTTATTTCTTAATAATAAAAAATGATATTTCATTATTATTAAGAAAGATTTATGAGAAAAATTTCTCCTTGCCCTTATATTACTTATTATCATATATATGGGGTAAGAAATGAAACGAAATCAACTGCTTATTATTCCAGAAATTTCTTTTAAATATAGTTTTATTAGTTTAAGACAAATCTCGCGAAAATTTTTACACCATATAAATGAATAAAACCATTAATAGTTAGATATTCAAATGTTCTCTTTCGCTAGATGAATTTCTAATATCTCTAAAAAAATATTTTTAAAAAAACTAAAATCCCCATGCTATTAATTTTGAAAAGATCGCCAAGGAAATAAAAGAAAAAGTTTGTGTTTAATTTTCTGTCTTTTACAGTGATTTTTAAACCATTAAAAACCTTTTGTTGGGATAAAAACATGCGTATACTTTTGAGAATAAGTATTTTACCTTTTAATGATGTAAACAATTAGAGCTTAGTTAGAGAGTAGAAGATAAACTTCTTCAATTTTACTCTACGAATTTTTATTATCTTTCTATAAAAAGTACTTTAAGGGATTTATTTTTCATATAATGATAATCTTATTTTATCAAGTAACGGACATATTAATATTAAAATTTCTGATAATTATTCGAATAAAGTTAATTTATGAACTCATTGCTGTGTTATATTATTAAATAATGAAATTATGTTTGCACTTTCATTGTCGAATGACGCTAAATTTTGTTTTTAGTTAGGACATAAAATAAACAATTTTACACTGCAAATTTTAAAACATGGCATTCTTTTGCAAAATAAAATATCACCCTTCGTGATTATTAATAAAGCGGATATCTTGAATACTAAACAATTATCAACTAAACGTTATTAACTTAAACAATCTATTTTAATAAACATATAAAGCTATAAACGTGTTCTAAGAAATGCAAAAATTACTTTAATTTCTTAATTTAAACTAGTGTAAAATTAAGTAATAAAGCAATGTTTTCGTTTTATCTATATATAATGATTAATATGCGTTTAAACACGGCCACATACACTTAAAAGTTTTGATACTTAAAGCTGTTCTGCTCTGACTAATAAAAACTGAATTCGATTGCACAAAAGCGAATTTTTTTATGCAGGAAAGCATATAAAATTTAAAAATGTTGCAAACATGATGCTAAAATCGATAAATGGTATTTCCCAGTCTATATAAATTGAACTTTTGAATTCATAAATTGCTATGCAAATTTAAATGTTGACATAATGACACACAAATTTTTTCCAAAGCATAAAAAGTTACCTAATTAAGATAACTGCAAACAAAAGAAATGGAAAGAAATAATTGCACAATTAATTTCGAAGCCAATTACATCAAACTGACGTAAGTATCAATAACCGAGCAGTATCAGAATAATATCAGAACACCAGAAAAAATATGAACCATTTTTTAATATCCACCATTTTGAATTAAAAACATACGGTTCAATTTATGCAACGAACGGACCTATACACCAAAAATGCGATTGCTGAACGTTGTAATTGACTTCAATCACGTTCTAGTTCACAAACTAACTATACGGAATCAAATACAGAATGGTTATAAGATAGCTTTGCCAACATATAAGCAGCTGGCATTTTTGAGAGCTTGTTAAAAAGAAAAATATCAGTGTTAAAAATGATAATCTAGTCCTCACAGTTACAGTTGACGGGAACATAATTTCGAATTATTCAAAGGGCATTTTTTCATCATCTTTATTATATTCAAATTTGTTGTAAAATTCGATAAAGCTTTAGCATCAAGAAAAAAAATTATCACAATTACAAAAGTTTTTAAATGGAATGATTAATTAAAAGGACAGCGATATCAAGTTTTTTTTCCAAGGCTCACCTGGAGAATGACCTTTCGTCACACAGGCATCTGAAGGGCAGATTTGTGGGCCACTCTTTTAGGAGCACCATATTAGGGGAACCAACTTCGCTCCCACCGTAAGGACAGATAGTACAGAGAATGAAGGAACATCCATGCCTTGCCCGGTATTCAAGCCCAGAACTTTTCTGATGCAAAGCTAGCTCCCTGACCCCCTGCAAGCCTGTCGACCAATGGTATAAAGTAGCAATAAAAAAAGAGAATTAAATAAATTATTCACATCTTTGCATTCAGTTTAACTGAATACGCTTTGACGACAGCGAGACGGCAAAAGAAGGTATAGTGAATTGAGTGCAACATCTTTTTTCTTCCTCTTCGAGTTGATCAACATGCTCTTCACAGTAGAAAAAAATTATCAAACTTTACTGTCTAAACAGACAAAATGCCACAGACATTAGACAGCAAATATGTAATATCTGCTGCTGATACAACTGATTGTGGAAAAATCAGCTCTTATCTTTGACTCTGCCTAGTGGAGTCGGCGCAATATAAGTTAAAAGTATTGCTTCAGCCCTGCTTCTGAGATTTTTACTGACTCTAGTGATTACACTTCTTATCTAACAAATTGAACCATAAGTAATTAATATATAGTTCAAAAACGACAATTCTTGGTTTAGGCCATTTCTTATTTCATGTTTTTATTTTAAACTGTTTTAGTTCAGAATAAAGATTTATTTTATTCATTCAAAAATTATTGCTTTCTTCGGGTGTTTTTAAAATTGTGATGAGCCATTTCCTAGAATTTTTAACCATAATAACCATTTTAACCATAAATAAATAAATAAAATAAATAAATAAATGAAAATAAATAAATAATAATCAAAATAAATAAAATAAATGAAAACTGAAAAAAGGCGATAAGGAAGCACCTTTCATTCTTACTTCTTTTATGATTTCTGTCACAAATTTAAATTCAAAAATAAATAAATAAATAATTTAAAAACAATAAATAAATAAAAGCTGAAAAAAATGCAATAAGGAAACACCTTGCATTCTTACTTCTTTTATGATTTCTGTTACAAATTTAAATTCAAAATAAATAAATGGCAAAAGGAATCAATGGTGGCAGAAAAAAATAATAGATTCAAATTATATTTGGATTCTGGATCATGATCAGCCATTAGAAAAGAATTAAATATCTGAATTAAAATGAACAACAATGCAAATAAGTTAAGGCAGAAAATAGAATCTGAAGAAAATTATTAAAGTTAATGTAACGTAATTGTTTAAAAAGATTGGCAGTACATAACAAATGTATAACGCAGTAACCCAATAGGCTCAGAGCTCAGATTTATGTGAGACTGGGAGTGAGCAAATGGGTATCACTAAATTGTAGAATAAAGTGAACGCGATAGTAAGTGAATCAGAAATTTATGAGTTATGATAAAAGGACCAACAGTATTCAAAAAGTATGTATAACATGAATAACGAATGCATAACGAATGAGTACATATGAATGAAATAAGCCTTGTATATGGTACCGGCAAAGTATGAAATGCCAGCATTATATATAATGCCGGATGCTATTTCGGCAAAGTATGAAATAAACGTCCTGATGAGGTTATTATGTAAATGATATGCATGTTAATCGGTGGTTGTTGACTTTCACCGGTGAATGTTGACAATCACAAAGTCGCTTTGGTGAATGTCCGAAATATTTATTACATCCGATTTTATATTAATTTATTCGTGGATATAAATATTTTAATACTTACTGACGATAGATTGTAAGAAACATCAGTGTTTGGAGTGTCGGTCAAATGTATACCGGGCAATGGCACTTGACCTTAAAAAAAACATCAGTGTAGGGTATACCGGGCAACGGCACTTGACCTTAAAAAATATCAGCGTAGGATATACCGGGCAAATGTATACCGGGCAGAGACACTAACTAGACCTAGTATGAATAGACCTTTGGAAAATGTTCGAAATATATACTAGATCTAGTTAAGTGCCATTGCCCGGTATACATTTGCCCGATCCTCCAAACACTGATGTTTCTTCTAATCTATCGTCAGTAAATATTAAAATATCGAATAAATATAATTATATCCACGAATAAATTAATATCAAATAGGATGTAATAAATATTTCGGACATTCACCAAAGCGACTATGTGATTGTCAACATTCACCGGTGAAAGTCAACAACCACCGATTTCGGTCATTCACAGTAACATGCACATCATTTACATAATAACCTCATCAGGACGCTTATTTCATACTTTGCCTAAATAGCATTTGGAATTCTATAGAATGCCTAGGCACGTTATACAATGCCTAGGGTAAGTATGTAATACTTCTCACATTTCATATTTTGCCTAAAAACATCCGGCATTCTATACAATGCCGGAGTTTCATACTTTGCCGGTAACATATATAAAATGAAGCGTTTTGTCTTTTTGACACGCTAATAACAATTGAATAATTTATTTTAACATATTTTATGTATGAATTTCAAATGAAGCAAAATTTCAAATATTTAAATTAATTAAAGATAAGAAAAAAATTAAGCAATCAGCGTAAATGAAGAAATTTAAAACGATTTATAAAATTTTTTCATTGAAAATAATAATAATATATCATTCATCCTTTTTTTATTCAACATTTTCCATCGAATGGTCTTTGATAACCTTTTTATGAAATAAAGTTCATTACCTAGTCATAATAAAATGCTTTCAACCTTTTTTTCATTCGAGTTCCTGAATAAACTATAAGTAGATTATAAAAAAAAAAAAGCAATTAGTAACTGAATGAAACTTTTAAAAGAGTTTCTGCGTTGAAAACAAATTTTTTTTATTGCTAGTAAATTTTTAATTTAAAGTTAAGTTTATATTTGATTTTCTATCTGAATTAAAAATTATGTATGAGTGGGTGATATTTGACTGTAAATCGAATCTATTTTGTTGCGCAGGTTAAGCTTAAAATGAGCAAGCTTTTTTTCTTTTCAGTATTACTGTATTACTGTGTCGTAATGCATTTTTTTCCCAAACTATTGCATTAGCAGTATTTTGGATAAGTGAGGAAATAAAAGAATTGGTACTAGGAGAGAAATAAAAGGATTTGTCACTTTTATCAAATATAGAACTTTTCCATTCATACATTAAAAAAATTTCTGGTAAAATTACCACACTGTATAGTAAAGACATTTCTCATTAAAAAAACATAAATAAAGGCAATTAAAATCGGAGTATCTGATATTTAAACCTTTCATTTGGTAAGTTTTTTTCATATGGTAACGGTCCACCAAAAATTCTGGTTTGCAAAATTATAGTTCTTATTATCCCACATTTAGTAAACATTACAAAATTAAAAAGTAAATTTAACCCATTAAATGGTTTTTTTGCCATCTACTAAACTGCCATGATAAAATCATCAAATTTTATCACTTATTATGAAAATATCACTTATTGTTATAAAATCCAAATTTTATCACTTATTATGTTGCTGTTAGTTTTACCAAAATCATTACCAAAGCACTTCTGTCAAAAAAAATATCCGGCTTTTTGATGTTCCAATAAATTTCCATCCAATTTTGAATAGTATATGATAAAAAACCAATAGCGCATTTTTTTATTTTTTTAAATAAAAATAAATCCAACGTGCATTTAAACTAATGAAAAAAGACGTTAAGTCTTTTCATCTACTTCTCATCATCTCACAATTCTTATTTAAAAGAAATATTAGCTTGTTGTAACTCAAACAGTTTTAATATGATTCGTAACAAAACATCCTCATCTATATTCAACGTCGAATAGTTCTTAATAATACTGCAATGTTTTCTTTCCATGTGATTCAAATAGTGTGCTTACATAGACGATCATGTCAAGCAAGTTTAATTTTAATCTTCCATCATTGGAATATATACACACTTTAAATGTCATTTAAGCTGTGGAACTTAAAAGTGTTTGCTTACTTTTCGTATATTCTGGAATCAGCCAAATCTTGATTTAAACTTAAACTCACAGAAAAAGAAAACACCTGTTAAATCTAAAAGTAAATATTATTCAGTTAATTAAGAGAAGATGTAAACTTCCGTATGAAATTTCGAGATTATTTTTCTTATCTTTCCTCTTGATGTTTGCAAAATAACATTTCAGCCTTCCTGTCATCATGAACGCGTGTAACAAGGAAACTCAAATGACTGTTGATTTGTTGATAGAATTTTTGTGCGTAAATATGCAGTCTTCATAGTTCACTGTAACTGCTTAAGGCAACTTCACAGATTGTTGGAAAAATATCAAAACAGTCGAATGTTTCGAGAAATTAGCAACGCTAAAAATATGCAACTGAAATATTTAAAAAAAAATTTCAGCACTTAAACCTCTGGGGTATGGTGGGGAAGTTTCAAATTCTTAAAAAAAAAAAGAAAACCCCTTTTTATTACAAATTTGAAATTTTCAGAAAATTTCCAGATTTTACCCTAATTTCTTGCAAAAGTTTTTTGTATTTTAGTTCGCAAATGGCACTGTAATTACAAAATCAAAATTTGGGTACAGATTGTCTAGAATGCAGGTAGCTCGAAAAGATGTCAGAGGGAAAAAATAAAAAAGTGAGAAAAACGATATGGTCAAAATTACCAGAATAAGGTAAACGTTACAGTGTTTCTAGCTCAATGAAAAAAGCAAACAAAAATATTGGTAATGTGATTTTTTTGTAAAATTAATAATAAAATATGGTTTTATAATATGCGATAAAATTTTTAAGCATGGTAAAATTCTGTAATTCTATCATGATACTCTATTTTAGAGCATGGAATAAAAACCATTTATTCCATAAAATTTTACTTTTAAATTTTATATTCTTTTACCAAATGTGTGGAAGGTTAATAATTTCGAAAACCAGAATTCCCCCGTAAACCTTTAATATACAAAAAGAAAAATTACCAAATGAATGGTTTATAAACCACATATTTTGATTTTATTAACTATTATTATGTTGTTGTTTTTTTTCACATGATATCATTATCATTATCATACAGTACGATAATTTTGCAAATCATGCGAATTCTTTTCGAATTTTTTTCTCTGTGTAGAAATGTATAATGTTAGTAAAAATCTATCTAGTGAAACTAACTTTGATCGACGCCCTACATCCTAAGCAGAGATGGGGACAATCAAAACACTTTAGTAACACGCTGAAAAAGTTGAACAGATTTAAAAATTTTACTTCAAATAAAACTACACAGCTTACTGTATATATTAAATCTGGACACAAACTTTAAAATCATGACACTCTAAACTGTCTCATTTTCACTGTTTGAGTGATCAAATGAAGAAGTTTTATAAGCTTTAGTTTAACGTTCTAAATTTGAAATAAAACAGTATAACGGTTTTCTCAACAAGCAGCTGCTTTGGTTTGATGCCCAGGAATTTTGTTTAATTTATTTGAGAGTCGATACCTTTGTTAACGACATCAGTTTCTTACCACCTCTCCATATCACGTGGAAATACATTTTACCTTCATTCGCCCCTCTCGGTCATAGCGGTTTTTCTTGTTCTGTTTTTCATCCTTTTTCTCTTTCAGCTACTGTGGTTCTTCTATTTTAAATCACTTTTGTTTCCTCGTATCTAAAAATGACAAGTCTTGAAAAATGTGCCTCTATATTGAGCACTTTTATAACCGTTGTTGAACGGCTCACCTAATTTTTGGGGGTTTACGACTACTAATGTTCAACTCCATAGCCTTGTAGTTTTAAACTCAAACCAGAAGACAAGGGCACTCCTGGATCAAATATTGGGAGAAATTTGCCTTCTCAGACGACTTTATGATGGAACTAGCCCGCATTTGCGTAACCTGGAAAAGGAAACCACCAAAACCTCCCACGGTTATCCTGACGGCAAAGGGACTCTAACCTGTGATCCGTCTACCACTGAGGATATTTTACGTCAGCACTGTGCAAGTTTAAATTTAGATCTGCTATTTTGCCGTACCGCAGATAATATTTGTGATAATTCTCCTTCTAAAATTTTATCATATTAGATGATTTAGTATTTTCTTACTTCCTTCTTGTGTGTATTTGCGAACTTCTTAAGGCAATGCATAAATAGGTTAATGTCCAGATTTTGGATGTATCCTTCAGGACATTAATCTATGAGGGCATCATAACCAATATATTGCACCACACACTTGAAATTAATATCACATCTTTCAGTTTTCTTCCACTAAAATCATTCAACACTACTCTTCATCCTCCGATTTTGATATTTGGGGGTCATTCTACATTTTGAAAAATTGCAATAATTTCGTTGATTATCTTAGTAATGATCGAGTATCCAACTGTTTCCTAATATTTGGAAGTCTATTTTTATTTTTATCTGCCGCAGACTAGGTTTCCCGTCAAATCACCTCACACGTATTTCTTATCTCTCCCTTGTTATTTCCTTATTCAATCTTGTCCCTATTGGTTTTACGAGTGATTCTTCACCTAATACTTTACGTGTGTTTGTTTCTTTACTTTTCCATATTCATTTAACGTTTAGACGCCGTGGAACTTGTTTATAGAACTGAAACTATAGTATGTCAATTTATGTACTCTAATTTGTGCTTTATTCATGTTGTTTTCTTGCTTTTGTCTATGTAGCACAAAGTGTACCCTTTCTTTTACTGAATTTTTAAAATAATTAAGTTGTTGTGTGTTTTAAAGATTCGAAAATTTTTCACGGCGAGATGGCATATATAGTTTAAAATTATAGCTTTGTTACAAGTGTAAGGCACTTAAGAACTGAGACTTTTCTTATTTTTTTTATTGATGAAAAAGCTTCGAAAATCTATGATAAAACAAAAATGAAGGTGTGTTTATCGGCCAAATATGATAAGTTCGGGGACACACTCCCTAAAATGGTGCCAATCAATGACTCACCATCCAAAGGGGGACAATTTTCTGCCTCAAATGGGATCGCATGAAACAGTACGAAAACAATAGTAAAGTTAGAAGCTTTCAGATTGCTAGTAACACAAACGCTAATACGCATTTAAACGGTTTTTTAAACTAAGTCTCACATAAAAGCAAATAGGAAATTTAATTGAAGAAAAAAGAACAAAGGGGCTTTAAAATGCCTGCAGAGATTTGAATAGGTTTCTCATTATTTATTATAAAACTCTTCTATTTCTAAAAAAGTTCTGAAAAAAAATGAAACTCATTATTGAAATATAAGAAAGTAGCCTTCATTTAACTTTTTTTTTCTTTTTAATACTCTCAAAGAACGATAAAAAAATAATTTGTATTTTAATACATTTCGCAGTGCCCAATTTACAACCAATGCATAAAATAACAACTTTTTGAAACTTCAATTAATTTTCTAAAAATTATAATGACCTTTTTTTAAAAAAACAATGAATAGTTTTGCATTTTATTCAATACCTTTCATATTTTCTTATTAATTGCGAAAGTGTTAAATAAAACTATTCGCAAAATTTTTTTTGTAAGCTTTTTTCATTATTTTTCCTTTTTAAAGTGTATCGAAATAAGCAATTCAAAATGTTATTACTTCTTGTAAAAATCTGTAAGAACTTTATTAATCTGGATAAATATTCCCACCGTCGTCGTTTTTATTAATTCTTTTTTCTCCATATTTCACTTTCATCAGTTAACATTATTTCTGCTTGTTTCACTTCCACTTTTTTAACCTATTTTTTGTCTTTATCACAGATTTTAGAACTTTATTATTCTGTGACAAAAATTTAGTAATTTAAAAAGAATTTCATATTAGTTTGCATGTAAGAAAGCAACAAAAAATGTATGCTTTCAAAACAGCAGAAATAGAATAAAAAAATCTTTACTTATAAACTATTAGAAAAATCGGACTTCACTTTTCACAAACCATAAAAACTATCCAATTCTCCTCTCAGCTGTCAACATTGTTTTTTCTTCATTTTCCTCATCTATCAGTTCTCAGCATTTTCGCTTGCCTTACATTTAACTGTTTCTACACTATTTTGAGTGGAAAAAAAATATAGAAAAAGTTTCGAACAGAAAAGTATTCAATCAACTTTGCGAGGGGCCGGGATAGCCTGGTCGGTAGGGCGCTGGGTCCATATCCAAGAGGTCGTGGGTTCGATCCTCGCCGGCCGAAGACTCCCCGTGTAGTAAATGGTGACTGATGCACGTTNATTAATTTTCTAAAGATTATAATGACCTTTTTTTAAAATAACAATGAATAGTTTTGCATTTTATTCAATGCCTTTCATATTTTCTTATTAATTGCGAAAGTGTTAAATAAAAGTATTCGCAAAAGTTTTTTTGTAAGCTTTTTTCATTATTTTTCCTTTTTATAGTGTAGTAACTATATCGAAATAAGCAATTCAAAATGTTATTACTTCTTGTAAAAATCTGTAATAACTTTATCAATCTGAATAAATCTTCCCACCGTCGTCGTTTTTATTATTTCTTTTTTTTTAATTTTTTTTTCTCCATATTTCACTTTTATCAGTTAACATTATTTCTGCTTGTTTCACTTCGACTTTTTTAACCTATTTTTTGTCTTTATCACAGATTTTAGAACTTTATTATTCCGTGGAAAAAATTTAGTAATTTAAAAGGAATTTCATATTAGTTTGCATGCAAGAAAGCAACAAAAAATATATGCTTTCAAAACAACAGAAATAGAATAACAAAATCTTTACTTACAAACTATTTGAAAAATCAGACTTCAATTTAGACACAATCAGACTTCACAAACCATAAAAACTTTTGTTGGTTTTCCCTGGGAAGGATTGCTACGAAGTCTTTTTCTTTTTATACCGCCAGATGACGTTCTTTTTAAATTTGTATGTGTTTGTTTGTTTTTTGTTAATAAACCTTTACTTTCTGTCTGAATCTCGATCCACGGACTACAGTTGGCAGCACGGCTGTGGTTTTGAAAATTATGACGCAGTAAAAAGTTTCACTTAGTTTTGCCGTGATTTACATCGTTTAGATTCCAAAATCAAAATGAACAGGGATCTGCCGAGTATCCCACTGCTGAACAGTGATAACTTTTATCAATGGAGTATTAAAGTCAAAGCTTTGCTGACATTAAAGAAAATTGCAAATGTGCTAACTGAAGAAGCCCCCGTTGATCCAAAATTGCGGGAACAATGGACACTAAGCAATGCTGACGCAGTTGCATACATACAACTATCTCTTTCTGACGACCAAAGTCAGTGCCGTTCCTGGCGGGTATGCAGCGAATGCCCCGCACGCAGGCGCCCAATTTAAGGGGCGCCAAATTCAACTATTCGATCAATGAGCTTGCATCTGCAAAAGCAAGACGTGTTATGTTCTAAAACTACCTTGTTATTTGATAATTAGGTACTTAGGTATTAGACAGATCTTGCACATTTTCAAGTTAACGGATTTGTTTGCGTTGAGAGTTTTAACTCAATTCACTCAGATGAGTGAATTGAGTTATATTAGATTTTTTGTTAATTTCCGAATGGACGTGTTTTATTTATGACCTATATTGTACGTTAATAGTCTATTTTATTTGATGTTGAAAATAAATTTTTTGTCATATTTCTCGTTGTTTTATTTTATTACGCCCATTTTCATAATCAAACACTTACACTAAAGTGACTTTAGTCTATAAGGAAACTATTCAGTTTAAACCTCAAACTAAAAATGATTATGAAAATTGCCCTTATCATCAAAATTTAAGCATAGTATATAGGGGCGCACAAAATTATTCTTGCACGCAGGCGTTCGCCACCCCAGGAACGGCACTGACCAAAGTCTTCAGTTCGCAAACGAAACTAATGCTAAAATTCTATGGGAAAAAATTCAAAGCACATTTACTGGTAAAACCGAAGATCGAAAAATCGATGCAAGTAACGAAATAAAAAATCTTGAAATGAAAGAAAATAAAAATGTTTCAGACTATATTGCAAGATCACGAGGACTTAAAACAAAATGTTCGTCCCTGGGTCTGGAAATTTCGGAAAGAGAACTTGTATTTTATACTGCTAGAGGGTTACGAGGAAAGTTTTCCAAAATAAGAGAAATCCTGAAAACCCAACGTGAAAAGCCAATGGATGAAATTTTAGAAATACTGCGGGAGGAAGAGAACAGCTTATCAAAATTAAAAAATGAAATTCCTAGACGAACAAAAGCATTCGGAGTAAAATATAAATATGAAAATAGAAGCAGGAAGAAATGTTTCCTCTGCCATAAAACGAATCACCTAGTTAAAGACTGCTATTTCCGAAACAAGAACGAGGGAAATCAAAACCAAACATCTCAAGAAAAAAGAACATTTTTGAACTATAAATCGGGTATGAACAAAACCAAAAATAATAACGCTCATTGTGCATTTGAAAATCAAGATAAACACTCTAATGAAAATTTTGCACTTGCCGCAGAACAAGAAAAACGCCAAATAAATTCTAGTGCTACCGGTAAAAACAAAACAGTTTTCATTCTGGATTCTGGTGCTACTTCACACATGGTAAAAGATTTAAACTTTTTTGAAAACATTAATCATGTTAATGGAATAATACAATTAGCAGGTAAGAAGTCAAATTTAATTTCTAAAGGAACTGGTATTGTAAAAGCTACAACAACAGTTGATAATTGCAGTAAAAATCTAACAATATACGATGGAATATATGTACCAGACTTACGAAACAATTTAATTTCAGTATCTAAATTAATTGATAAAGGTTATAAAATAGAATCTAAAGGTAATAATATTTTGATTTTAACTAATGATAATCGCAGTGTTTTAAAAGCTGTAAAAGTAAACAATCGTTTTGAAATTTTAATGGAACCGTGTAATAACGTTTCACCTAAATTTTTTGATTATAATGATGTAAAAGATTCTGAGTTAGAATGTATTGAAGTAAATAATTTGGATACTTATAATATTTGGCATAAAAGGATTATGTCATTTAAATCCACAATGCATGGTTAAAATGCAAAATGTTATTGACTTAAATTTTAAAGATTTTGAAAATTATCATTGTGAATCTTGTGATATAAGTAAAGTAACTCATAAAAGTCATCCAACAACTAATATTGCACAAAGTAATTCTGTATTAGAGTTAATTCATGCGGACCTAGCAGGCCCAATAAATTGTGATTCATTAGGAAATTCAAAGTATTTTTTAGTTCTTTTGGGATGATTTTTCTGGGCTGTACTTTTCTTATTTTTTAAAGCATAAAAATGATGTATTTGAAATGTTTTGTACGTTTAAAGAAAGGTATGAAAATTTAATGAATAAGAAAATCAAAAGATTCAGAACAGATAACGGTTTAGAATTTGCTAATAACGAGATTGATACTTTTCTAGAAAAATATGGGATCATACATGAAAAAACAGTACCGTATAATCCTTCGTCAAATGGACGTGCTGAGCGAGCCATAAGAGTATTAGTAGAAAGGGCTAGGACATTATTATATGAAAGTGAATTACCATTAAAATTCTGGACTGAAGCGATTAATTTTAGCACTCACATTTCTAATCTTACACCGCGTAAAAATAAACAAAATCTTCCGATTGAAATATGGTCAGGAAAAGAACCTAAACCTAACTACTTAAAGGTATTTGGATGCGTCGTTTATTTTCATATACCTAAACAATTCCGAAATAAATTTGATGTTCCGGGAAAACGTGGGATTTTCGTCGGTTATTCTAGAGAAAGGCGCGCTTATAGAATATATGATGTCGATAAAAATATTGTAATTGAAGAGCGATCTGTTAAATTTAACGAATCATTAAGAGGAAGTAAATTTCTAACAAACAAAAATGAATGTAGTATATGAAACATTGAGGATTTGACCCAGTTTAATATATCTCAACCACAAATCGAAAGTGAAACCCAAAACTCCCCTCCACCCGAATCAAGGAGTAAACATTCTTTTTCTCATAAATCGTCTCAAGAAAGTGCTGATTCGCAAAACGAAAATAATCAAAATACTCCAGCATTAAGACGTTCTGAAAGAATAAAAAATAAAATATCAGCTAACGCGAACTTAGCCTTGAAAGGATCATCTATTCCTCATAATTATGACCAGGCGATAAATAGTAATAAATATTCCGAGTGGAAAACCGCAATGGAAAACGAACTTCTTTCGATGGAGAAACATAAGGTTTTTGAATTAAATGAGAGGCCTAAGAAGGATAAAATAATAAAAAGTAAATGGGTGTATACAATTAAAAATGATAATAATAACAAAATTTACAAAGCGCGACTGGTTGCAGCTGGATTTAATCAAATTAAAAATGTTGATTATTTTGAATCATATTCACCTGTGGTAAATATTGAAGCATTTAGGTTATTAATTACTTTAGCAGCAAAATTGGATTTATTTGTTAAATTTTTTGATATTAAAACTGCATATTTATATGGTGATATTGATGAAACTCTGTATATGGAAATACCTCCAGGCTTTGAAGATAAATATGGTAAAAATAAAGTGTGTAAATTAAATAAAAGTATTTATGGTCTACCTCAATCTGGTAGAAATTGGCATATAAAGTTAAAAAATGAACTTAAAAAGATTGGTCTCACTCAACTTGCATCTGACAATTGCGTATTTACTAAAATTAATGATAATGATTTTTTCGCAATTTGTGTATACGTTGATGATTTGGCATTCGAAATTATACAAGGAAATTATTTCAAAACTTAATCAAACATTTGAATTGAAAGAAACAACTAATGATTCAAAATTTTTAGGCATTGAGATTTCACAAAAAGAAAACGGAATTGGTTTATCTCAAACTCATTACATTGAATCTTTAATGAAAAAATATGGTTTGGAAAATTGTAAGAAAACAAATACTCCCATACTTAAAGGTGAAGATAGATGTTTTAACCCTACTGATGATTTAGTAGATCAGACTGATTATCAGGAAATCGTCGGTGAACTTTTATATTTAGCAAATAGAACCCGACCAGATATTGCTTTTGTAACTAGTTATTTATCACAATTTAATAAACGTCCTGAAAAAAGGCATTATATTTTGGCTAAAAGAGTTATGAAATATTTGAACGGTTCAAAAGATAGAGTCTTGTTTTATAGTAAAGAATTCGGTTTTTTAAAACTGTACTGCGGATGCAAGTTGGGGCAATGCAGAAGAAGGAAAATCTTTTTCAGGTTGTGTAATTATGATAGGTAATTCTCTTATAACATGGAAAAGTAGAAAACAAAGATGTGTAGGACTTTCAACATGTGAAGCTGAATTATTTGCTGCAGCTGACACAGCTCGAGAACTTACTTGGATAATAAATATGTTAAATGAACTGAACTGTAAAAAATTTATTGATGCTCCTGTTACTATGTTTTCTGATAGCCAAGCAGCTATTGACTGGTTGAATAATGGTAAATCTTCTAACAAAACCAGGCATGTAAACCTTAAATTTCATTTTGTGAGAGATATGATTGAAGATAAAATTTTAAAAACTGTTTATAAGAATACTAATGATAATATTTCTGATTTTTTAACTAAAGCTGTAACTTTTGAGAAGTTAATTTTTTCTTTGGAAAAAATAAGTTTAATTTGAAATTTATGTTAAGAGAATTAATATTTTTTATGTGTATATTGTTATATGTGTTAAAAAGTAAAATCCTTCTCGCAGGGGGAGATTGTTGTCATTCCCTGGGAAGGATAGCTACGAAGTCTTTTTCTTTTTATACCGCCAGATGGCGTTCTTTTTAAATTTGTATGTGTTTGTTTGTTTTTTGTTAATAAACCTTTACTTTCTGTCTGAATCTCGATCCACGGACTGCAACTTTTCTATCTAATTCTCCTCTCAACTGTCAACGTTGTTTTTTCTTCATTTTCCTCATCTATGAGTTCTCAGCATTTCCGCTTGCTTTACTTTTAACTGTTTCTACACTATTTTGA
This sequence comes from Parasteatoda tepidariorum, assembly GCF_043381705.1. Classification (NCBI taxonomy): domain Eukaryota; kingdom Metazoa; phylum Arthropoda; class Arachnida; order Araneae; family Theridiidae; genus Parasteatoda; species Parasteatoda tepidariorum. Next base: position 50,669,933 of record NC_092212.1, read on the forward strand.
GTGGAAAAAAATATAGAAAAAGTTCCGAATCAAAAAGTTCTCAATCAACTTTGCGAGCATGCAATAATAAAATAAATTTTATCTCTAACAAAAATATAAGGTATTTTTGAGGTTTATATGAGGTTGTTAATGTTGATTTGAGGTTTACTTGAAGTTTATTTCCAAAACAACCTTAAGAGTTCATCCACCCAAGTAAAGTGTATGAAGTTATATATACCAAAGTGTATGAAGTCGTTTTATTCACACTTGAGGTTGTCTTGAGATTGATGGAAATCTGCTTTAGAGCAACCAGCTTAAGGAGGTTATTTTTGAGGTGTACGGATTATTTTTCTACATTTCAAGCAAAAACGTATATTTGAGGTGCGAATAATTTCACCCCAATCTAAACTGAAATTATTTCTGAGTTATGTATGAGGTTGATTTTGTGTGGTGTAAATGAGCCTGAAATTGAGGTTTATTAATGAGATTAGTTTTGGAATAAACTATAACCAATTACATTTTTAGACTAAAAATCATTCATCGTAATATTTACATTAAAAGAAAGATTAAGTTATTAATATCTAAGATAATTTTCCTTTTTATTATACTTATATTAAAAGTATTTTTTTTTAAATCATTTTTCCAAAATCCTTTATTCGCTTTTTTTAATATTGTTATCTGTTCATTTTGACTTCTCTTTCCTCGAACTGCAAATTTTAACACAAAAGAACATTTTCTCTAAGAATTCTCCACCGATAAACCAGAGTTTTTAATGTATAGATTTTTTATAGTAATTTATTTTAATTTAATAAAAGCTTTTCCCAAAATATTTTTCCAAAACTTTTAAATCAGCATAATTAGGGTAATGCTTTTTTGATGTATTTTATAAATCCTCGCACCATACCAAACAAATAACTTAGGAAAATTATAATCATTTCTAATTAAAGCTCTCATTAAATCAATTAAAAGTGCATGTTAATGTCTAAAAAACTATAAAGTTTTTGTCAATTTGTTGAGAACGTTTTTTTAATATTACTGGCATAAAGGTTCTAATATGTAAAGTGTTCTTCATAAATACTGTCACGTAAAAAAGAATAGGGTTGAGATGATTAATTACACTGACTTATTGAACACATCTGATATACATAGAACGAGGTAACTGCGTTTCTACTTGAAACGCATAAACTTATATACAAATAAATAAGGAATAGGAAATGACGTAACAAAAGTCTCTGAAAATTTCTAGAAGACATTCAAATAATAAATAAAAGCTTAAACAACATATACATACATATTTACACTTTCTTCCAACTAGAAGAACAGAACTCAGAACCTCTGCTTTACTAGGGCCATGACTTTTACGGCTCGGCTACTCAGATAACCGTCAATATTACCAAGTGTATAAAATAAAAAAATTTATATAGCTTATGATTTTGTTAAATTTTTGGTTTTCAAATTTCCTTTAAAAAATTTATTATATGACTAAAGCTTTTATTTTCAAAAAAGGAACTATGATAGTACCCAAGCAAAAAAGCAATAATTATCACGTGACTGATATTCCATTCCGCCAGAGGCAAAAAAGAGTAAAATTACATTTTCCACAAAAACTTAAAATGTTTCGGGAAAGCCTTGAAAAATTTCAAAAGCTGCTCAATTTGATTAAAGCGATCAGAGTTTCTTTTTTTTTTTTGTAAGTGGTTCTAAGTGGTGACCAAGTACTATTTGTCTAAAGTAAGAACTCCCCTAGCCATTCGTCTTCACCCGTGACAGTAACTATGGTAACGAGATATAACTATTTCAAGCAGAGGTGTAGGATAGTTGTTTAGGACAGGTTTTGGCACGGATTGAAGAGAGAAAGGGTCTCTTTTTCTTTGGTCTATTGTGTTAGCTCCAGAGTGAAGAGAAGCTACCTTCCCTGAAATGCGCTATTCTTGTTTCCATAACAGCAGACTGCCTCAGACTTTGTGGCTGGGAGAGTTCTTCAGTAGATAAACGATAAGTTATAGCACAGTTCACACCGACAAAAGAATGACTACCATACCCTCGAAAAAATTCATGGTACTGTGTTAATTTCGTCTACAGAAACATAATTTCTTGATGAACTGTAAAAAATTCCGGATAAAATTACGGTAAACAATTCTGACATCCTGAGTGCAAAATCCGTAAAATCCTTTTTACCACAAAATCCTTTCTTACATAAAATTTAATACCAAAATTTATATAGTTATATTTATTTTATTACATTAGTTTAGTGATTTTACAGTTAGCATTCTTCAAGTTGCGGTGCATCACAGTTTGGCTTCTTAAAATTTTATTGTAAAAATGAAATTTGCGGTATAAAGGACTGGCATTTAGGAAGCCGGAACTTTTTTCCAAAATTTGATCTAAAATTTTTTTACTGTGTATACTTTTTTCATTTGGGACAACAGGATTCTCGTACATTAGATTTATCTTGAACTTGTAGAAGATAAAAATCTGGATGGTTGAAGTCCGATGAACAAGGAGGCCATGGCAGGGCTTCACTCTTTTCTGCCTCCTTAGATAATATGCAATTCTATGTTCCATTGTAAATATTACACTCCTGGATAAGTATAATCATTTCTTTGAAAAAATGAAAACAATTTGATCTGTAGATTCTTATAAGGCGAATGCAACTCTGCAGCGCCAAAATTAAGTTAAATTAAAACTTACTCAAGATAGCAAAAGCAATCAGATTTAGAAACTATGTATGACTTTAAATCATAATGACTGTATGAACTATAACAATAAAAAAATGAAAAAAAAATTTACTAGGACACTTTGAGGTTTTGCAAATCATATTTATTCAAGAAAGATTAACCTCTGAAGATTCTTGTGATTTTGTAGAAAGACTTCACAAAAGCGTAATCTGTACGAATTTTTCGAAGATTTATTAGATTTTTAAAAAGTTTTCTAAAACTAAGTGAAATAAATAAATAATAATATTTAAGGTGGATAAAACGTAAAAATCATAACGGTCACAAATCTGAAGCTCCTGAACAAAATAAATTTATCGAAGATCTTTTAGATTTGTAAAAGGTTCTTTTGTTAAAAAAAATAATCAATGCCCATAAAAAAACATATAGTTTATCGTCTTCAAAAACGTAAGAACAACAAAACGGTCACAAATTTCTAGTGCGTAGACCAAACGAATTTGCCGAAGTTCTTTTAGATTTGAAAAGCTTTCTTAACATAACTAAAAATTTTCCTTAAAAATAAATTTAAATATTTTTTCCTGATAATTTTTAAATTTGTCAAAAATCCTTTTGGTTTGTATAAAGTTTCTTAAAGCTAAAATTTGGATGGTTTAAAAATAAAAAATATTTCATACGGATATATCCCTTATAATTTTGCTTCGTCGAAATTGTAAATCTCATAAACGCTGCACATAACGAATTTTCGGAAGAAGTTCTTGCTTCGCAAAATGCTGTCTATAAAAAAATAAAATGTGGCGATAAATTATAAAATTTAATACGGATAACGCTTAGAAAAACCTAAGCGCTATACAAATATTAGTTTTAATATTAATTATATGCTCCAATTAATGTATTTTAAGCTTAGCAGTAAATATTTATAATACCCAATTAACTTTGAAAATACCCACTCAGAAATATGTCTCATTTGTAGGAATCTGATAAGGTCAACTTTATACAAAAGAAATTCTATTGTTGTTTAATGACAGACACACCTGGGAAACTTAAGAATTGAATAGGGCTCTCGCTATAACAAAAGTCCTGTTTTATATGTATGGCAGTCAATTATCTTTTTTTTCTTCTATTTCGACTGTTCGGGTGGACTTCAAGTACAAAAGGCACTTCTAAAACTCATTATCTTTTGTGACTATGTTTTCTATTTACGTATTGAAGTTGAAATATTGTTTTTAATAGTTTGAAGTCTTAGATTATTTATTATTGATTAAGTATTAAAAATTAATCAATCGAAAATGTGCCTCACATTGTCTTATATTTAACGCTGATTAAACAAATTGTAATTAGTCTGAATCTTTTTGTTATGTTGAAGATTGTACGGAATACTATTTTTAATATCATTTATCTGTAACTTGCAAAATAAATAAAAACTACCTAATGGACTTTAATCGTGGATGTATAAACCTTTAAATCTGTATTTGATTAATTAAAAAATGTTGTATAAGGTCTGAAAATGAGAATTTAGTTTAAGATAAGGAAATATTTAAAATGATTAATTAATCTACATACGTTAGTTTATTCATTATGGAATTTTTTAAATGAGCTCAATAAGTAAAATCAATTTTAAACAAATTTTAATATTTTTCCGTTTTATTTATTTATTTAGTGAACTAATGCATTTCTTTAATTGCATTTTTTTTAATTGTTTCAACTGCATTTATTTAATTATTTCAATATATTAAATATATTTTTCATTTAAATCAATCATAAATAAAGAAAAAAGTTTAAAAATTAAATTTTTGAATGGTATATAGACTTAAAATTTTTTCTAACTATGATAAATATTAAATAAAATTTTTAACTGATTATTTTCACGTTGAAAATATAAGCTGAAATAAGTGACATACAATATTTAAAATGGCGCTATAACTGGGATATAGTACATTATATTGATCAAGCTCTTAAAAAAAAAAAAGTATCGAAATTTAAGAAATGCATTTATTCAGTATTTTACGAAAAAATTCATGCATAATTATTTTCCCAAAAAGCGTCCCTTTTTTAAACCAACTGTTTCTTCGAGGTTAAGAATCTTTAAAATTACGGTTTGGATTTCCTTGATTAAAAGTAAAAGTAATTTGTAACAAAATGTATTAAAATATATATAAATTTTCATAATTTGATAATATTTCATCAATTGTTAATTTTCAAGTTCAAACATATAAGTGACTAAGATATAACTGAATAAGATAATAGCTGAATGAGATAATAACTGAATGAGATAATAACTGAATGAGATAATAGCTGAATGAGATAATAACTGAATAAGATAATAACTGAATGAGATAATAACTGAAAGAAATGTGTTTCTTAGCATGATGTTCAAATAAAAAGTGTTCAATAAAAATGAATAAAAGTTTTTATTCATTTTTGGAATTATTTTTTTTTAACTTAAAGAACTTTTTCATAATACGTTGTTCGGTAATACAGAGGTTCGGTTTAAGAGTAGAAAATATTTTATTTTTAATTGGTATTTATTGAAATAAAATAACGCAAACATTATGAAGAGGGACAGCTGTATTAAATAAATTAATGATTAATTTTCATTTGATATTTATTAAAATAAAATTTTACAAAGAGGAAAAGCTGTATCAATAGTTGATAAATAATTTATTTTAAATTGGTATTAGTTGAAATATAATTATATAATCATTCTGAAAAGGGGTAACTGTATTAATANAATTAATCTGCATGAGTTATTTTATTCATTATATAATTTTTTAAATGCGCTCATTCAGTAAAATCAGTTTTAAACAAATTTTAATACTTTTCCGTTTCATTTATTTATTTATTTAGTGAATGCATTTCTTTAATTGCATTTTTAATTGTTTCAATATATTAAATATATTTTTTATTTAAATCAATCATAAATAAAGAAAAAAATTTAAAAATTAAAATTTTTGAATGGTATAGACTTAGAAATTTTTCTAACATGATAAATATTAAATAAAATTTTTAACTGATTATTTTCATGTTGAAAATATAAGCCAAAATAAGTGACATACAATAATTAAAATGACGCACTATAATTGGGATATAGTACATTACATTGATCAAGCTCTTCAAAAAAAAAATTATCGAAATTTAAGAAATACATTTATTCAGTATTATACAAAAAAATTCATGCATAATTATTTTCCCAAAAAGCGTCCCTTTTTTAAACTAACTGTTTCTTCGAGGTTAAGAATCTTTAAAATTACTGTTTGGATTTCCTTGATTAAAAGTAAAAGTAATTTGTAACAAAAAATATAAAAATATATATAATTTTTCATAATTTGATAATATTTCATCATTTGTTAATTTTCAATTTCAAACATATAAGTGACTAAGATATAACTGAATAAGATAATAACTGAATGAAATAATAACTGAAAGAAATTTGTTTCTTAGCATGATGTTCAAATAAAAAGTGTTCAACAAAAATGAATAAAAGTTCCCTGAGATTATTTTTTTAACTTAAGGAACTTCTTCATAATACGTTGTTCGATAATACAGCGGTTCGGTTTAAGAGTAGAAAATATTTTATTTTTAATTGGTATTTATTGAAATAAAATAACACAAACATTATGAAGAGGGACAGCTGTATTAAATAAATTAATGATTAATTTTCATTTGATATTTATTAAAATAAAATTTTACAAAGAGGAAAAGCTGTATCAATAGTTGATAAATAATTTATTTTAAATTGGTATTAGTTGAAATATAATTATATAATCATTCTGAAAAGGGGTAACTGTATTAATAATAAAATATATTTTATTTTAACTTGGTATTGATTGAAATAAGTTTATACAAACGCAATGAGAGACAACTGACTGAAATGTATCATTTTTACTTTTTATTTATTGAAATAAAATTGTACAAACATTAGTAAGAGGGACAACTGTAATAATAATAGATAAACCACTTATTTTTAATTGATGTTTATTAAAATAAAATTATACTATCATTATGATCAAGAACAACTGTATTAATAATAAAATATATTTTATTTCCATTTGGTATGCATTGAAAAAAATTATACGATCCTTATGAAAAGAGACAACAGAATTAATAGATGAAAAAATATTTTATTTTTAATTGATATTTGTTGAAATAAAATTATACATTCATTATGAGTAGGTAGACTATATTAATAATAGAAAACTATTTTATTTTAAATTGGTATTTGTAGAAATGAAATTATACAATCATTATGAAGAGGGACAACTGTGTTGATAATAAAAATATTTTACTGTTAATTGGTATTTATTTAAATAAAAAAATATGAACATTATAGAGAGGGACAACTGTGTTAAGGGGAGATAAATATTTTATTTTTAATTCATATTTATTGAAATAAAATTTCCATGTAATAAATTTTTTTACTGATCTTTTAAACAATCAGTTCTTTAATTCATATATATTTTTCCTTTTATAAAAAAAGAATAAAAACTATGGAAATATGTTTTTTAATCTTTGTTTAAGATTTCATACATATAAAAACAATTTCTAATGTATAACGGCAATTTAGTTTGTAATTAGGAAGTATATTTCTGTAATATTGTAAGACTTTTTTTTAAAGATAAAACTTCAATATTTAGGTTACTAAATATACTCATACTAAAATTCCCATACATATTTCCTTCAAAAACAATATTTAATGGTGGTTACAAATGCTTTAAAATGTTAAAGTTTGTTTTGTTTTTATCACATCTTTTTTGAATTTGTAAGGCGCGTAAGAAACCTGGATTAGTTCCTTATAAAAGTTTAGCATTATCACAAGATGGCAGCACAATATGTGCTCACTAAATAATCGAATTTTTATATGGTAATTGGGTGCTTGCACTTTAAGAAGAAAAAGACCACAGGTACCCCCACACGTTTGACCTATGATGCTTATAAGAAGAATGAGCTTAGTTAAGTTTATCCACATAAATTAGAATGTTAATTAACTTGAAATTAATTAAATACTACTTCGTGTTGCGCATCGAATTTGTTGAAATATAATCCTTTCTCGTTTACGTCTTTCACTTAACGTACATTTGTTATTTTTGTATGTTTTTATTGTAATCATAATACATTTTTGTTTTGCGTACCAGGCAACTTCGATGCATAATTATTCATTTGTTTAGGTTCTACATCGCTATATATCGCTATATACATCGTCTTTCTGTTAAATATGAAATATATAGAGAAAGAATTGAAATCTTTGTGAAATAATCTGTGTGTAAGAATATAGAATGTGTCACTTAATTGATACTTGAGGTTCCTTGGCTTTCTCGAAATAGGATGGAAGAACAGTTGCTAGCGTAACCAAATGTCACGCTTCAACAACCAATCAGAATCGAGATACCCACTCTACATCACTTGCAGGTATCTCATTACAGTGCTTCGAAATGGAATACGCATACTTTAACAATTTGGAAATGTTTTTATCCTTACATGCTCCAAGCTTTTCAATATATTTGATTGCACATGCAATGCAGATAATTACAAATATTAGTTAAAAAATAAATTTGAATGTTTTTAATTCTCATTTTTTTAGGGAACAGTTCAATGTTAAAATAAAAATGAAGCGCTCTCATTTTTCAGGGAACAATTTAATGTTAAACTAAAAATGAAGTGCTCTCATCTTTTCAGGAAGCAGTTTATTGTTAAAATAAAAATGAAGTGCTCTCCTTCTTTAGGAAGCAGTTTAATGCTAAAATAAAAATGAAGTGCTCTCATTTTTTTCAGAGAGCAGTTTTATAAACCAAATAATAAATTTAAAAATAATTCATGTCAGTTTGCAGCATTAAATGTTACCAAGAATGCTGTATTATCTTTGAATCCATGTCATCAAATGTACAAAGAAAAAAATTCGATACTTCATATTGAGTTACAGACTTCAAAGTGCAATTTTACTTTATTTTCAGCAACTCAGTCTTAAAGTTACACCTGGAAGTTTTAAAGACATAAATATATTTTCCAACTGTTACACGAATATTGTTTTTTCGCTTTCGTAGCAAAATTTTAAATGAAATTTCTCTTTCGTTTGAAATTGAAATTGCTTTAGTTGCATATTTTTCTTTTATTTCTACTGTCTTTCTTGTCTCCAGCAAACCAGATGTTTCTGCCCTTTTTCTTACTTTTTAGCAAAAAGGAGATAATATTTGTTTAAAAGTAAAAATAGTTTTTTCGAAGCATATCATGTTTCACAGAGCAATTTCTTATTTTCTTTTTCAGGAAGAAAAAGGACAAATGAAAAAAAAATATATTTTTTTGCTTTTGATAATTAAAATGCATTGAAATTCATTCAAAGTTTCTTTTTTTTTATATTAAATAAAGTTTGCTGCCAGGCAACCGTTAAATTTTGATCTTTGTTAGAATAACATAATAGTTTACAATAAATCGTAGGACTAAGTTAATTCAGGAATAAGTCATAAATCATAATACTCATACGAATAAGTAATACTTCATAATTTTAAGTAAAGAAACATACCTCGAAATATTTCCGATATGAATTTCATTTATCCATATTAAGTTGTTGCATACTGTTTTGAAAATTGTCTGCAATATTTAGGTAATTAGAATAAAACACGTCTAAGTTATTTAGATACGAAACTAATAAGCAATTTTTTCTATATTATAGATATTTTCTATATTTTTATATATAATAGATAACAAATAAGATGTTATTCATATATTAAAGTCTAACATAATAGATATAAACTGCGTCGCTAATATTGATAAATTTTAGTTCAGCTACCAGGCACGGTAAATTTAATTTAGAAATTTTAAGAGCATGACAAGCTTTAAAGGATTTTAAATCTTTGTTGCAAATTTATTATTAAAATTATTATTCCCTATCCATTTCTTTGCTTTTAATTTATAGTACTTTGATTTTATTGCAACTTATTTTATTTGAACAATTATTATAACTTGTATGCTTACATTATGCAAATTGCGATTTCTTGATAAAATAAACTTTATGAATTATAAATGTGCTCTAAATACTTGTTTTACTTATGGCATTAATTATATTTTAAAAAAAATTAGTTTCTCAAACATTTTCCTCTGAGATATGAAAAATCTTTTTTTCAAATTACCAAAAATAATTATTCCAGTGATATCTGTATACATTCTAAAGTCTTATATAATGAATATAAACTAAACGTGAGAAGTTGATATTTTTTCTTTTTGTTTGGTTCAGCAATTTTAGTACAGGAAAGGTAAATTGAATTTAGAGATTTTAATATTTAAGAGCATTAGGAGCCTCAAAATTGTTAAATCGCATAATGCAATTAAATTTGAATAAATATAAATAAATTCGATATTATTATTATTACTGAAATGCTTGCTAAAAACGCTTTTAAAATATATGCTCAAATTTCTGTTTAGTAATAATTATACGAACTTTATGTTTTACTACAATTGGAAACTTGTATTTAGTTGAAAAGTCCCTATTATTAATGCTAAAAATATTATTACCGTAACGAAAAAATAACATTTTAAACAAATAAAGGAAAACGTTAGAAGAAAACTTAAAGTAAATTGAGTTGCAAAGCGAATGCTATTATTGTTATTATTATTAAAATAAATTAATTAAATTTTAAAAAAAACATTGATGACGCTTTTTCCTTTTCTGTAAAAGAATTTAAAAAATTTTCTTAAAACTGAGATGGAAAATACAATCAATGAAATTTTAACACCTAATTTATGATTGATTTTCATTTTTTGTACGAAAAGATATTGGGGAGGAGCTACAAACTGACGTGACAGAAGGCGTTGTCAGGAAATCCAATCAGCGCGCTCAAAATAATTCTTCAGTTTCAGCAGTTGTAAGGGTTGTTTTCATGCAGCCCGGCCTTATATTTATGAGCGTATGAGCGTAACGGAGAGTTTTCTTTTCTTTTCGTTGATGAAAGATTATAGAAAATCTCATTAACACCATTAATTCAGCTATCCTTTGTATTTAGTTATAATGTTGAAGGAGTTGTAGAAGCTGATTTAAGAATGAATTATTAAAATTTAACTAGTGTAATAGGTGTCATAATTTTCCTAATGCAAACATCATTATTCACAGAATTCATAGTTTTTACTAAAATGATTATAATATAAAAGGTGAAACAGAAATTAAATTACAACTGCTTGATTATGAACGTTAAAGGATCATTGTGACCCCCCTCAAAAAATATGGAAAAAATAGCTCATTGTTAGAAACTTTTAAACACGTTGAGCAATAATATTCTAAAAATTTATTATAATCCTAATATGGCTCCTTAAAAGAAACATATTATTCTAAAATTGCATCCCTCTTGAAGTAGAATGTGTGGTAATATAGTTCAACTTATTTTAAGGAAAATAATAATACAGATTAAACTTAAACAAAATCATATGTTACATTACGAAATTTAAATTAGTTTATAATTTGAAAATATTGTAGCTTTATTGTGGTCCAATAACGTAAGTGCTCCATTGCGACTCAAATAAAAGAGAAAATCTCATTATTAGAAATTATGATGAGCAATGATATCGCTAAAATGTTTTGTATCCTTAATATGCTGCCAAGGAGGACTAAATTACTTTAAAAATTAATATTTAACGAAGTTAAATATGTGATGAAAGCATAATTCCGTTTAAAACCTTATAAAAGTTGGAACAAGTTTGCCTGATATTATGATGAAATATGCAATTTGATTTGTTGTTAAGCCAATTTTTCGAAAGGTGTATTTTTTTTTACTCTTTTTTTAAAATATGAAAAAGATTTATGCAAAACGATTTTTTAAAATAGGATTTCCCCAAAGGATAAGATAATGCAACTGGGTGTTCAAAAGCCCACCAGAACATCTCGTATGATCTCAACTTGTTAATGCAAGGTTGATGCAAGAACTAGGTAAGTATGAATATCTTAAAACATTTTAATGTATTTGCTAGTATAGGCAATATAATTGCAACGAGAAGGTCCCTACTAAATGTGCAGCACAAACTCTTCAATTCTGAGTTTCCTCTACCAAGGAACATAACAGGAACACAATATCTAATATATATTATTCTCTTACGTGGCTCCCAAATTTTGGCTGTATTTCTTTTCCGCCTGTGGCAACATTTGCTTTGTTTTGTTTACGTTACTATTTCTCTTACACGGCGAATCGACCAATGATTGCCTCTAAAAATGTCCCATGCCAAATCTAGCTGAGGTGGCTCAACATATAGCGCTTTTAAAAACAGAAACTGAAATAACCAGAGAGCATCAGCTGAGGCAATCTCATACTATTAAGCAAGGCAGAAGTGAATAGTCTTTGTCGATAGATCTCTATTTTAATATTTTGTCGAAAGCCCTTTTTTTCACGAATATTACGAATTTATTTGACGATTTTTGATTTATATCACGAATTATACTATAGCACATTTCTAATAGGTTTAACGAATTACATGTCATTTATTCGAATTCAAATTTATTTTAATGACTTAGTATTTACTAAAAAGATGTAATTTTATTTTTAAAAAAAGAAGTTTTTATATGGATTTGAATGATTGTTTTGAATTCTTAGAATTTTGTGCATTTGCAATGTACCTAAGTTAGTAGCGAGCGAAGCTAGTTTGGTTTGCGAAGCAAACCATATAAGATTGCCTCGCAATTTTCTGGGGTTGGCGAGCGTTAGCGAGCAAGGGAAGCAGCCCACTAGTAGGATAATAATAGTGTTAAGAACACACGGTCCGTGTAAACTGGGCAGTAGCTCTTTACTAAAAAGCTGTGCAGGTTGTTAATAGTTGGATGTTGACTACTCACTCATATATGGTAACTATCTAGGAATATAACAAATTCTAGGAAAATAATAGTGTTGTGATCACCGGGTCATTATAATGACTCTTCACATAAAAATAATGTAGGTTGTTGATACAGGACATTTCACTTCCATGTAGTAAAAGCTTGGAATTAAAGGATGAGTGTTGTCCACTTGTTTTTTTTCTTTAACTTGCTGCCGAGAACAAATGAAAAATGTTCTTCAGGCGCATTTATAGTCTCAAACTAACTGAAAAAACAGTTCGATTAGAAAAATATCCTTATTGAATAAGACATATCCACTGATCCTCTTCAGGACGCTTTCATTAGTTAATTTGTATTGAGTTATTATATATAACAACAGCTGAAACCCGGCTACTTTCTTCGAAAACCATTTTTTATCACATTAGTGAAATGGATATGCTTTTCAAATTTTTTTTGTTATTTATATAAAATTGATCAAATATTGATTTTAAAAGAAACACTTGGAAAAAGAATTGAAAAAATAAATTTCAGTCATACATTTGAATTGCCTATAGGATTTTCTAAAATAGCTTTGGAGGTAAAATATTTTTCTGTGTAACAGAAATAAGTATTTTGCACGTATAAAATAACTGTAGCAGAAAATACTAGCTATCTCTTGCGTCAAGTCTCTTCCTAAGCAGCAATAAAATATTTCGCCAAGAGTGAACAAGAAATCCATAATGGTTCCTATGATAGGCCTCGATGTCTATTGGACAGATTTCCACACAAAAAAATTTATTTATCTCTCATCTTTATAATAGACTGGTGTAAGAAACTAAGAGAATTTGCAGACTTGGTCAATTATCTCTAGAACTACGGACAGATTTTAATTAAATTTGATATGTACATGCATTTATACAATACAAAACAAATAACCATTCAACAATTGTAATACACACCCATGATCGTGCTTAACACTCGTTGGAGTCGGAAGGTATGAAACAGCAGTTGCAGAATAAAAAACAACAAAAATGGATTAATAGGGGGGTGTGATCCCCTCTTACAGGCCTTGCATCGTGATTTCATACTTGAAATAAGGCAGTTTATCATTCCCTGTGGCAATTGTCCTGAATTGTCCAGTAGCAATTTCATACCTTCCAATTCCAACGAGTGCTACTCACGATCATGACTGTGTATTACAGTTGCTGAATGGTTATTTGTTTTGTATTGTATCAATATATGTACATGTTACGATGAAACACCGAAATCTGGAGAATGTCGACATTCACCGGTGAATGTCAAAATTCACGTAGTCGTTTGGTGTATGTCCGAAATATTTGCTAAATACCCTTATTTCTGACTCTCACCGGTGAAAATCAACAATCACATAGTCGCTTTGGTGAATGTCTGAAATATTTGCTATATCCAATTTTATATTAATTTATTCGTTAATATTATTATATTTATTTGATATATTTATATTTATTCTATATTTTAATACTTACTGACGATGGATTAGAAGAAACATCAGTGCTTGGAGGATCGAGCAAATATATACCGGGCAATGGCACTTGACCTTAAAAAAATATCAGTGTAGGGTATACCGGGCAAATGTATACCGGGCTGTGGCACTTAACCTTAAAAAAACATCCGTGTAGGGTATACCGGAGAAATGTATACCGGGCAGGGGCACTTAACCTTAAAAAAACATCCGTGTAGGGTATACGAGCAAATGTGTACCGGGCAGTGGTACTTAACCTTAAAAAAACATCAGTGTCGGGTATACCGGGGCAGTGGCACCTAACCTTAAAAAAACATCAGTGTAGGGTTAAAATATCGAATAAATGTAATTAGATCCACGAATAAATTCATATCAAATCGAATGTAATAAATATTTCGGACATTCACCAAAGCATATCTGTGATTGTCGACATACACCGGTGAAGGTCCGAATGTACAAGATTGTAATGAAATATTCGATCTTTCACCGACGTATTTGGTGTTTGTCAACATTCACCGGTGAAAGTCAACAACCACCGATTTCGGTCTTTCGCCGTGACATACATAATAAATTTCATTAAAATCCGTGGTTTCAGAGATAATTGAGCAAGACTGCAAATGCTCTTAATTTCTTACTCCAGTGTAGGTCGCGACCACAAATGTTATTTTCCCTCATTTTGTTTGAAGAATATAAAAATATAGATACTAAGGCTTTCATAAAAATTGTATTGTGTAGTTCTTATGTATTGAACTGTTCTAAAATCATATTTAAGTCATTTCTTTAGCTAATCATTTCAATCGCTTTACCCGCATCCGGCTTGTACTGACCACAGTGCTAACCTGAAATAAACTGACGAATCATGGGTTAGAGTCCCCTTGCCGTCAGACTAACCGTGAAAGATTCTCGTGATCTCCCTCTTCATGTAACGCAAATGCGGGTTAGCTCCATCAAAAAAGTCCTTCACGAAGCAAATTTCTCCGAGTACTCGATCCAGGAGTCCCCTTGTCTTCTGGATTGGGTTAAAAATTAGAAGGCTATGGAGCTGAACATTAGTAGTCGTAAAGCCAAATTTGGGTCGGCTGCTCAACGACGGTTATGGAATTTAAAAAAAATCGCTTTACCCATTGACGCATTGTACATGGATAATTGTAAAGCACGATTATTTCCTATCCAACCTCTGTGGTTCACTGGCTCTTATAATTTTTAATTGACACTTTATAAGGTCAGTTTTTAGTATTGTTATGTTAAAATACTTTTGAGATGAAGTTTTATAATATATAAATAATAAAAGGAATTTTAAAATTTATAAAAGGAAATTTACTTATTGCTAAAAAAAATCAATATGTTTTTCAAGACCATTTTTTCGGTGGTAAGGTCAGTGAGATTTTAAAAACTTTACCTACTGTTAAAAATTGACCATAAACTTAATAAACTTTCTAATTTATTAATTATTTATTTATAACCACTAATAACTACTAAAATAAAACAAAACGCACAATACCTCTCGAGAATTGACCTATCTCTTTGATCCTACGCTGTTACCCACATTTATTTAATGGCATTTTTTTAATATTTTCTAAAGTTATCAATAAGTCATAGATGAAAAATAGCTTCGCACCGATCTTTAAAAAAGATAATGAATTCAGTGGTTAGTATACTTACCATAGCATCATAAAGGTTAAGATCATTGCAAAATTTTTACCTATTTGGTCACTTATATAAATTTTGTTGGTAGGCGTATTTTGTGAGCTTTAAATTGCATTTGAATATCTTATTTTAAATATGTATGAAGATTTATAATTCAAGTGGTCAACATAAGACGTTATCTTCCATTTTTTTGTCAATTTAAAAATTATTTGTAACACCTAGGTTTCCATCTTAATGTAACTAAAAAAAATGATTTCTAGCGATTTACACAAAGACTAGTCATCAATTTATTCACTTGTATTTATTTTAGTGGTGAGCGTATTTTGAGAGCTTGGAATTGCATTTGAATATTTTATTTTAAATATGTATGAAGATTTAGAATTCTATTGGTCAACATAAGACATTATCTTCCATTTTTATGTTAATTTAAAAATTATTTGCTACTTGATTTCTATCTTAATGTAACTGTGAAAATGATTACTAAAGATTTGCACAAAGGCTGGCGTTTCAAGAACTAATTGTATAATTCACCCTTGAAATGATAATTTAGAGAGAGAGAGAAACATATCATAATTGAATGACCTACTACAATTGTTGGCTAAGTACGATACTGAATACCTGGAGTAGTTTGACGTTCGAAAAGGTTTTAATAGAGAACAGATACTACTCGTAAATTGGACTGACCGATCACAAACGAGACAGGAGAATTGAATTCCGTATCTCTAGTTCCGGTAACAAACACCTTAGTTATCCAATATTCTAGTAACCCTTGATAAATGCTATGAACAGCAAGACACCCGGATTTGTTATGTTTCTTCTGTCTGTAATAAATGTTATCGTCTGCTCATGTGTTAATTTAGACTTTACTGTTGCAAGAAACTTTGTTACGAAAGAACAACAATTCTCAAACAAACGTTCATAAGCACTTGTGTATTGAAAATGGCAATTTTCTATCAATTTTATATTATATATTTAGTATTTTCTAGTGGCAAATTTAACTTTAAATAATCATTTACAGTTCAGTAACTGCTGATAAATGCTATAAATAGCAAGACACCAAGATTTGTTATGTTTCTTCTGTCTGTAATAAATTTTATTGTCTGCTCATGTGCTGAAAGTTAATTTAGACTTTACTGTTACAACAAACTTTATTACGAAAGTGCAACAGTTCTCAAACAAACGTTCATAAATGTCCACTTGTGTATTGAAAATGGCAATTTTCTATCAATTTAATGTAAAATATTTAAAATTTTATAGTGACAAATTTAACTTTAAAGAATTATTTATAGTTCAGAAACTGTTGATCAAGACAACCAGATTTATTACGTTTCTACAATTTGTAAGATATTTAGATTGTTGACTATGCTGTAAGTTAGTCTTATAGTTTACTGTTATAACAAACTAGGGTACGAAAATACTGCAACTCTCGAACAACATTATAAAGCATTTACTTATTAAAAATGTAAATATTCTTTTAATTTTATATTAAATATTTAGTATTGTCAAGTCTGAGTTTTAAGCATTGTTTGCAGAACGATATGTAATATTCTACTGTTATTGTAAAATATTCGCATTAATATTATTTTTAATCTTGTTAGATGAAAATAAAACAAACAAATACAAGTTTTACTGAAAAGAATAGTAGCAATCATGAGAAGTTTAATTTGAAAGAGCATGAAAATTCTTGAAATTTATATTACGAAAAAATTTTAAAAATTCTTCCCGGTGAAAATAAAGAGAAAAACAAGATTGTCACATTTCTTTTGGGCATTTTGGTTAACATTCTGACATTTTTGTAATAAAAAAAACAAGTTTGACACATTTATATCATGTAATGTGAAATTTTGGTTTAATTTTTTTTACTCAGAACACATTTCCATCTGTTCTTTAGTTAGAAATAAAGAAAAAAATATATTTATTTGAAGTAAAAAACTGAAGAAAACTTCAATATGATTTGATAACTTACTCATAAATATTAAATATTTAATTTTTTTGAGTATTATCACACTGCAGACGATAAAATATAATGAATTCCTTATAATTAATTTTTGCATCTTAATAAACTGCCATGGAATTTAATTTATTGAGTATACGTACAAGAGGGAAAATTTTCTTTCTTGCTTTATCACATCACTATCTACCTTTTGTTTATTTCAATTAGTTTCAGATCTATTCATAATTACTAAAACATATTACTACATTATGATTCTTTTTATAAGGGAGGAGCATGCTACAAATAGTAATTATTTACTTCTATCTACATGGAGAGAAAAGAATCCGCAAAAATTACCGCGTTGTGATGACATTTCTGGTAATAAAAAGTAGTTATTACCATACATTTAGTTAAAAATACAGAAATTGAAAAGTTAATTTAAACGAGTAAATAGTTTTTATGCCATAGTTTATAGTATCATGACGAAATTGCCGAATTTAATCACCTATTATAAAAACATATTTTTTATTAAAATTATTACCAATGCCCTTCCAGGATTAATATTAGAAGTGAAAATTTATTTATATTTAGCTATTATTTAGTAAAAGTAACAAATTCTGGTAAAATATATTTGATATAAATTATTTTTTACTTAAAAAAAATGCTAATTCTAGCAGAAAAAGGAATTAATTGGCAATTTATCAGAAACTTATTTTAGACTACCGTACTTAGCCGTAGCCTTGATATAGCAAATGTATAACTATTTTAAATGAAAGATCAGGGAGGTTTTCTCAATAGAATTTATTAAAATTTATTTTTATGATATATTTTATGACTGGAAATATTTATTTTTCCATGTTTAAGCCTTTTTATACAATTTTATTACAAGTAAATATTAAAAAAAAATATTTAACATAATAAATTGTGTGAATTTTAACTCTTGTGTAGTGGATTTTTTTAAACTTATCGCAATAGAAATACAGTAGACTAATACTAAATACAGTGCACTTCATAATATTCTGAACTTTTTTCCAAATTATTTATAAATCTTACAGTGTTTGTATACTAATGACATAGTTTGCATTGCATGCAAAATTCGTTTAAAAAATAACCTCATCTATCTATCTATACATACTAATAAACGCGGCTGTGTGTGTGCCTGTCTGTAATCACAATATCGCCCCAGAAGCCACGCCCAGGCATGAAACTCGGCACATAATTGTGTTTTGACATAATGAAGAAGTATTTTCTTTCTTTTTCAAAAATTTGGATTAGTTTTTTAGTTATCTGTCATTTTGTAAGAAAATCTATGATTTTTCGTCTTAAAAGAGCCATATTCAAAAAACTATTAAAAAATGCGTATATCTTTCTCCACTCTTATAAATGAATGCTAATACGAACCTTACAATTGAAATATTAATTTTCGACAACTTAAACCAATAATATACGAAGGAATTAATAATTTAATTGTAAGGTTCGCATTAGTTTACATTTATCAAAGTGGAGAAAAGTTTAACTTTTGTATTAAAAATGTGGCAACATATTCGATACGTAAATAGAACGCTTCGCTTTGATATATTTGTCTCTGTTCATAATTGGGTATAATAAGTTTTTCTTCTTCTTTCCACGCTCTATTTTTTTTTCTTAAGTGAAGACGATAATTTTTGTAGCGATATAGAAATAGAAATTGATACCATAAAAAATTATATAGAAATAGAAATTGATACCACAAAAAATTAATTCGTTTTCGTGTTCTTTTCATGTATTTAGCATTTTAGTTTTTTTTTCTTAAGCGTTGTAGCTATATAATATATTAGGTTACCATAGGCCTTAGGCTACCATAGCAAAGTTACATCTTCAAGCATCCTCAAGAGTTATAACACATCTGCAGCAGAACTGGATATGAAGAGAAAATTGCAGGACAGAACACTTTAATTGTCCACTAATTTTCAGATTTCCTGCTATGTTTTAAAAAACTTTGTTTGTGAAAACATTTAGCGTGGCGGACAGCTGGCAGCCTTAGGCCGCTAGTATTGAATAAAAATCTGGAATGTAAAGTCTAATAGAGTCAAAATTAAATTTTTTTAAAAAAAAGCCGTTTTACGCAACACAAAGTGCAAGAATTAGTTTCGGGAAATCAAATATTTAGATAAATTGGATTGAAATAGATTTAGATTTCACAAGTGTGAAAATTGCTGCATTAAGCAGAAGTCATTTAGAAACGTAAAAACCAGAAACATTCTACTCTTAAAATCTATATAAATTCAAGCTTATAGTTTGGGCATAATAAGTTCATGACTTTGAATGATCTAAAAAAATAAATGATGCTTTGTACTCATTATTAGAGATTTTCTAATCTATATAACGCTTGAAAATATTAATTGTTAATATTTTATGATATTTCAAAGAAAAATATTTAGTTTTAAAGCAATTCTTTTGAGAAAAATTTTGCTTAAAACTTTTGAAGCAAAAATAATGAAATCGAATTTTTGAAACAGGCTAATGAAATATATAACATGCAGTTGACAAAAAAGCATTCTGTTAATTTGTCAATTAGTAATTCTTACAAGGCAATCCAACCAATCTAATCCGAAACATTATTTTATTTACCTTCATCATAGTAAAAACAAAACAAAAAATTTTCAAAGCCCGACTGGAGAATGACCTGACGTGATGCAGGCATCTGAAGGGCAAATTAGTTGGCCACTCTTTCAGGGGCACCATATTAGGTAGGCCAATGTTGCTCCCACAGTAAAGACAGATAGTAAGTAGAAGGAAAGGACATCAGTGCCTTGCCCGGGATTCGAACCCAGAACCTTTCGGATGCAAGGCCAGTTCCCTGACCCCTGCGCAGGCCGATCGGCGCATAAGCAAAAGTAAATGTAAATAAAAAGCACACTTGCTTTAACAGAATTTCAGAAAAAAAAATTTATTATTTGTACAAAAAGTTTTTTTTTCCTACAATTTCCAATGGCAGACATGAAAGACAAATTTGTAGCTGAGAACAGTACAAAGAAAGAACAAAAAACGGAAACAAGAGCTACAAAAAGAAAGAGTCTATATGTTTTCAATAATGTATCTCGCCCGCCAATAACGTTCCCACAAGGGCCCAGGAGGAAGTGCAGGGCAACGTCTCAGATGGTTAGCGTCCATTTCTTCCTGCAGGTTACATAATGGACAAAAGGGGCTTGAAAAGATTTTGATTCTGTGCAGGTGTTTTGATAAACAGTCATGGCCAGTGGCAAGGAGAAAAAGGGCGATAGATTTTTCTCTCGGCCATGACGGAAAATCTTTAATTCCTTCCAGTCAGTCCTTATCTTTATTTGCTTCTTGGAGTTTTGCCTCAAATGTTGCTCGAAGAGAGATTTTTATTAGCCTTTTTGCGGTATAGAAAGGAACTGACTTTGAAGATATTTGTGGAATCTTGGCGGATTTGTAAAAAAGGTATTAGTACAGAGAAACAAATAATAACATTTTACATTATCGGTGATTAGCCTTTTACTATCTTGTATGCTGTCCATTGGTCTTAATGACTGCCTCTAATCTTCGTGGCATGGACTAAACTATCTGATGCAGTATTATTCCAGGAACGAATTAACGCAGATTCTAAAGAATTTCTACCTGTAATGTGCTTCTTTCTTGCTCTAGATACACTATAAAGCAACTATTCCCTTCTTACATTCACGAAATGGTTAGAATCATTATCTTTCTGGAAGAAACATCGAAGAGCCATTACATTATGACCACCCTGCTATTAACATGTAGGACCACCTTTAGCCCTTATAACTGCTAGCACCCGCCATGGCATTGATTCCAAAAGGTGCTGATAGGTAGTCTAAGGTATCTGGTACCAAGCCCTTACCAACTGCTCCTGCAATTTCCTCATATTGCGAGGGGGTAGCGTGGCAGCACGAATTTGGTTTTCCAAGTAGGACAACAAATGCTCTATTGGATTAAGGTCAGGTGAATTTGGGGGCCAAGACATGACTTTAAAGTCACTGGAATGTTCCTCGACGATTCGACCCTTATGACATGGTGCATTATCCTGTTGGCAAACACCATCCCCGGCAGGAAAAACTGTTGCCATGAATGGGTGAACCTGGTCTGCAACTATGTTCAAGTAGCTTACAGACGTCAGGGATTGTTCTATGAGGATTATGGGTTCTAATGTGCCCCATGAAAACAATGTTCCTGGGCGAGGAACCATGAAAACCTGGGTGAGCCCATTGTTATAGATGGAGGGTGTTCATAATGTAATGGCTCTTCGGTGTACATGTGTCTTGGTGGCCTAATTTTCTAGCACTGCTTTTTAGGTTATGACGCAACATGTCTACGTAAGACAGAGCTGTTCTGTCATCCTACCATTAATCATTTCCAAACTTCAAATTTCCATTATGCACCATACAGCACCAAACCATCACATTTCTTACATCGCGTTTAATTGTTGACAAGATATTTCCTCCAAACGGTTAAAATGTTTCTTACTCTCGTCAGAAAAACTAACTCGTTTTTAGAACTCCATTGGCTTACTTCGATAGGTGAGAGCAAACTTAAGTCTCTCTTTCCTATTAACCTCAATAATAAAAGGTTTTTTCTTTGGCTTTCTACCCCACAAACCACCCACCCATATGAAGAATGATTCTTATAGTTTTTAGTGTCACTGACTTGTCAGAAGCTGACGCAAAATCTTTGTCTGAAGTTTGAGCACTTAGAGTAGGATTTCTTAGGGCGATTTTAACAGCATGTCTCTTTTCCCTGTAATTTACTTTGACTGGGACATCAGGTCAGGATTTATTTTTCGTGGATTCTGTTTCTTTCACTATTTTAAAAATGGTACGAACTGTTGAAAAGCTCAATTTTAACTGCTTTCCAATATCCTGATAACATTTGTACCTATTTCCCAGAAACATATTATCTTTTCTCGAATGGTGCCTAGAATTAAGCATTTCGCATGACTTACTGAGTACAGAAATTCAAATTAGCAATGAACTTGACTTAATACTCTAGTCCTAGAACAAGTTTTTTTTTTATTTTGAAAAATAAAATGTGTTTTTCGATGTAAATTTTATTAACAATGTCTGAAGTTTTAAATTATGTGATATAGTTTTCTATTGAAAATTGAAAGTAGTATAGTTTAATTAGAAAAGTTAGAACTTTTCTTTGCGCAAATACTTGAAATGATATTGGTATGAAAATACTTTCTTTTGCCAACTGTATAGTAAACATATTTACAAAATTATGTCTAACTCCCATAAATCCTTCAAGAATAAGGTTCAAAGTTGTTAGCTTATATTGCTGAAAATCATAGCTTTAAAGTAAATTTTAAACCAATTTTTTGAAGAAAATCTCCAACTTAATTTTTTTAAATACTTTAGTTCAACCGATAACTAATTAGGCAATACCCTAAACATCTATTGCTTCGTATTGAATGACCCAGGTTCGTATCCCGCTCCGTAATTTCATGATTTATGCACTGCTTCTTACTTAAATCTATTAACCTGATAACAAAAAAAAAGTTTCCATTTGTATCATAATTTACAGTTCCCTTATCGATGGGCTTACTATATACAGTTTGCCCATGCTTTACATGGATTATCGTACCATGTAAAGCAAATGATGTTCCATGATGTTCATTCAAAAAGCCCAATAAAATAAGTTTGACTCAGTTCTTTGCCCTCATTATCTGTTTCAACAGTTACTGGTGAAAAGGTTGAGTTTAAAATTTCCACATGTTCACTCAGTTCTTTGCCCTCATTATCTGTTTCAACAGTTACTGGTGAATAAGTTGAGTTTAAAATTTCCACATGTTCACTCAGTTCTTTGCCCTCATTATCTGTTTCAACAGTTACTGGTGAATAGGCTGAGTTTAAAGCTTCCACATGCCCTCATTATCTGTTTCAACAGTTACTGGTGAATAGGTTGAGTATAAAATTTCCACATGTATTATCGGCAATAAAAAGAAAACCTCATAAACTAACACAGTAAAAATTTGTGAAATAACACAATGAAATATTTTTTCGTGCAGTTTTTGCATCATCCATAGGATGATTTTTCATATTTTTAATTGTCAATACACGCTACATGAGAATTAAAAAACACATGTAAAAAAATTTTATTTGCCAACGTATTTATAGAAAATTTTGATACTGTATGGTTTTCTAATGAAGAATTTCTTAAAAAGAAACATTTGCAGCATTTATATTCGTCAAATCGTGAATAAATATGAAATGAAAGAGAAAGAAACACAAAATATATAGAAATATTTATAAATTTAATAAAAAAATTAAAAAAATCTTTTTCTAGAATAAAATTTACGACAGGGATTTTATGTAGAATTGTCTGTTTTATTTTGAAACAGCAACTATTCCATCATCAGTATTGAAGAAATCGAATTACGTGAATTCAATGCACAGTTTGAAGTTAAACGTATTTTAATGTATGATTAAAAAGAGCTGTCAGCTTTAAAAAAATGCTTGCTTTAAGAAATTGTCTTTACAATTTATTTCTTTTTTCTGAAGTCACCGATATTAAGTCACCTCATTCATAAATCTTAAAGAGCAATGCCAAAAAATCTATTCGATTATTTTACCTCTTTAATTAACCTTGCAACATTTAAAATCAAAGTAAATATAGAACAAAAAAATTAAAGAAATCTTGAAGAATTTTTTTTAATTAAAATGATTTGTTGATCTTAATAGTCATTATTTTTAAAAAAAATTGAAAAACCTAAAAAATGCACACATTGTTCCCATTAAATAAAAAGAAGAAAAAAAGAGATAAAATAGTTTTTGTATCGGAAACAATTTGATCCAAACCCATCGGAACAGAAGGGGAACATGGAACACTTTTTGAGTTCTAAAATTTAAAGGCATTTTTCAAGTTCTTTCACCGAAGGAAAAAGAAAGCCAATGTTTAAGTATCTAAAACTATTTATAATTTAAGCCACTTACCATCTTCCTGTAGTGAAGTAGGCTTATATGTGCTTTAAAACGGAAAAATAACGTAAATAGTTCTTTTAAGTAATTTAATTTCGATAAAAGAATTGGCAGTTTGACAGGATTTTCCCACCTACCAGAAAATTATTAATATCAACGTATAATTCTTAATTTTTAAAAATTGCTATAAGTCCGGGCAATGTAGCGTTGAAGTAACTATTGAAATATTAAAAAGAATCACAAATTTCCATTTGTACAAAACTGTTGCTTTTGTTCCTGTTGAAGTTTTGCACCATTTTTATGAGTAGCATAGCGGGCACTGGCAACAAATCGGTAACACCTAATATAACAGTCAAGAATAGTTTTATAGTCACACATTAGTCATAAAAATAGCATATTCTTCAATAAAACGCCTGGTTGGTAGAGCAATGGGCCCGTGTCCAAGCGGTCGTACGTTCGGTCCCGGCCGGCCGTAGATTCCCCGTGAAGTAAATGGTGACTGTTGCACGTTAAACCTGTTCAGTCACAAAGTGCTCCACGTTCCCATAACAAATCATACCTCTGGGACCACAGTGTTGACGTAAAATATCCTCAGTGGTAGATGGATCATGGGTTAGAATCCACTTGCCGTCGGGCTAACCATTTGAAACTTTCAGGGTTTTCCTCACCATGTGATGCAAATGCGGGTTAGTTTCATCAAAAGGTCCTACAAGGCTGCGGAGTTGAACGTTAGCTGTCGTAAATCCAAAATTGGGTCGGCTGTTCAACGACGGTTATAAAATAAAATAGAAAGAGTTGGGCCGTGTTGACTAAGGGGGTAACGCGCTCGCCTCCCAATGAGGGTTTGAATCCCAGTGAAGACTGGTCGATACGAATTCCACACTCAGCTCATACACCCAAAGGGTTGAAGTAAAATATCGTCATTGGTTGATGAATCATAGGTTAGAGCCCCTTGTCGGCAGGAGACCCGTGGGAGGTTTACGAGGTATTCCTCACCATGTAACCTAAATAGTTCCATTAAAAAAGTCCTCGAAGGCAAATTTCTCTCAATACTTGATCCAGGAGTTCCCTCGTCTTCCGAGTCGTACTCAAAATTACAAGACTATGGAGTTGAACATTAGTAGTCTTAAATTGGGTCGGCTGTTCAACGACGGTTATAAAATACAAAAAATGAATTGTGGGGAATGAAATTTTTTTAATTTGAATTTATTAAATTACTAGCCGCCTAAGGCGGCTAGATGTCCGCCACGCTATGTTTCTTGGGCCCTAGCACTGGTAGTAGTGACACGATCCTCTTCCAATCTTCTTTGACGTTCCTCAGGTGTTTCTCGGGCCCTAGCACTGCTAGTTGAGACACGATCCTCTTCCAATCTTCTTTGACGTTCCTCAGGTGTTTCTCGGGCTCTAGCACTGCTAGTTGCGACACGATCCTCTTCTAATTTTATTTGGCGCTTCTCTGATACTTCCTGGGCTCTAGAATTGCTTGTCGAAATTCGGTCATGTTTCATCCTTCTTTGACGTTCCACAGACGTTTCTTGGGCCCTTCTTCTTCTTGAGAATCTCTTAATATCTTTTTCTTTGACAAAATACAAAGTTTTTTGGAAGGCGGTTCTGCCATGTCAGTAATCGGGTTTTTAAGAAGTCAACGAATACTTTAGAACAACAATTACTATGAAAGCAAATCATGAAACTTCAATATTAAAATCTAAGTGCTTACCTGCAAACTGAAACTTTNCATTAAACATAGCACTCTTCATTTAGCTCAGCTATAATGTGTTTTTTCTTGGACAAAGTCATTATTTGTTCTCTAAAACACTGGTCGACAATAACAAAATCAATACAAATTCAAAATAAATATTTGTTTACGTTATTAACGCATGCGCAATGAGAGATAATCTCCAGGCTTTGAGCTAACAAGCCAGTATTTTGTTGGCGTCAACGGGACGTTGACGTCCCGCTGACGCCCAGATGAGGCGCTTGTCCTAAGAAACCAGACCTTCAGTTCCATCAAAAAAGTCCTCAAGGGCAAATTTCTCTCAATACTTGAACCAGGAGTTCCCTCGTCTTCCGAATTGTACTCAAAATTACAAGGCTATGGAGTTGAACATTAGTAGTCTTAAACTCAAAATTGGGTCGTCTGTTCAACGACGGTTATAAAATACAAAAAAATGAATTGTGGGGAATGAAATTTTCTCAATTTGAATTTATAAAATTATTAATATATTACCTCTGCTAATACTGGGAAATGTATTATCTTAAGAAGATAAAATGTATTAAAAAAATTAATAAAACCTAAAGATGAACAGAGGCTCCTTTTAATACCATAACTGAATGAAGTTGTGATTATCATATATCGAAATGTGGAGTCAACCGAACATTTATTGAATTCTTCTGTTCCTGAAATAAAATCCCAATATGGTAACCAAGTCAATGACTGAAGCTATTATTTAAAATTAGTCACAAGGAAATGTTGAAGCTGTTTATTTCTGACAAAATTTTAAATTGCAGAATTAAAGTGAAATCTCATTAATTTAAATATTCGTCAGAAATAATATAAATCTGATCGGTATTAAATTTCAGGTCGTTTTTTTTTTCCTTTTGTTTGTAAAATATTTTATTTTTCAAGAGTTTCTTGCTTTTTTTCTTTCTTTTTACTCTAATTTTTTTTTCTTCAGAGACAAGAGGCAGTTTTCATCACAAAACACAGTTACATTTTGTCTTCATTTTAAGGATTTCCTTTGTAAGTTTGAAGTGCACTGAACATCTTTCCTCCTTCAAGTACCTCACTTTCTTCGCTTTAGTGACCAAAACTTAAATCATTCGATATCTTTTACAGCATTTTCAATCCTCTCCAAGTTCTCATTATCTGCTCCTGATATTTGATTATCTGCTTCTAGATTCTCCTCGTCTTGTTATTTATCTATTCCTGAAACTTTTTTTATCTTCATGTACCAGTTTTAATTACCTATTTCTGATGTTTCTTTCCCCAAGCTGTGAGCTTAGTTCTGCCAAATAAAACATCGTTGCACTACAGAATTAATGAAAGTTGGAAATTTCGAACACAAGAATATCGAGAAACATTAGAATACTTTTGCTTCTTCTTGAATTGAAAATATTTTGCCAAAAGAAGAAAAAAAAACTTTTTTCTGAAAGATTTTTTTTATTTCTTGTTTCATTTATTTTTAACATGGAGTTTATTTCCACGACTAAAACTGATGGAAGTATTAAACTAGCAGCCTGTCTTGCTTTGGCAATGGTTTCGAAATGAAACTCAAAATTTTCGGTTGATCCCTATTTTTATATATTGCATCTTTATGCTTGGATCTGTCAGGGATTACGTTTGATTTTTTGGTTTAAATCCCAACACTTTCCTCACCTGATACCTGATGGGATAATAAAGGGGGGGACAGATAAAGATAACGTTTGAGGTTTCTGCTTGAATCCCAACACTTTCCTCACATTCCGATTTTTTTTAAATCTCGTCAAGCAAGTTTTTGTTATCTCGCCAAACTAGGTCTCCGGAAGATATTTCGGGGAGGTTATTTTGAACGTCTGATCACACCCAGGGCTAAGAGAATCTCTTCTCTTTAGCCCTGGATCACACCACCAAAAAGTTGCGGAAGTTGGATTTCGTTAGAAAAGAGGTAAAAGGGTTTATTTTTTCGTCATTAATGCTTCTGTTCTTTTTCTGCCATCAAATTAAAGGTAAGTTTTTTTTATTCGATTAAAAATATTTTAATAAATTTTTAATAATTTTTTTTTTAATAATCAAAAAACAACGTTGATCCCAGTTGTAATCATCAACTTGGCGAGATTTCAAAAAGTCGCCAAGAGGTGAACTATTCTAGGACTTTCCTTCAAACTAAGTTCTACTCCATTCATTTCATGTGGGTCTCATATTGGGTCTGACCTTAAAACACGGTTGCCAGCGGATCACCGAAGTCAAGTATTGTTAACAGTGATCACTGAGCTGGTGGGTGACCACTGTGATCAACCTGTAAAAGGAACTAATGTGTTCTGGGAAATTGTTCTACCATAAAGGGCTCGACTTCTAAGTGCCCGTCTAGTGCGAAGTAAACATTTCAAAGGAAAATCGCTTTTCCTACTTGAGCTTCAATATACAAATAAATTAAACAGATGATTCAAAATCACCCAAAAATTACTTTATGATATAACATTATTCATAACTTTTTAATGGCGCTATTAAGCATAAAATTATAATTAAAAAATTTAAAATAACGGACTATAAAATAAACAAGATAATTCTAGTCTAGACCAGATAATTTTGAAGATGTTTTTCATAAATAGGATTGCTTTAAGCTAATTTTTATTGTTCAAAGCAGAAAATTATTTGTGGCAATAATTTGTAGGAAAAGTAAGGAAATGGAATGAAAGCCATTTTTATAATGCTTACATTTTTATAATTTCCCTTTGTTATAATTGTTAACTATAGATTCTTTTACTGTTACATTTTATTAAAAAAACTTTCAAAATATTTAACCCGTTTAGATTGTTGCTAAATATTAACAATTCTTCTACAATACCTTTGTTATGTTCAGCGTAACATTGTGAAGGGTTGCTAGAAAAGACTTACTGATCCCAATAATTTTCTTAAACTTCAAGATAATTTTTAGTGATATCTTTTTTAAACACATATACAATATTTTTTATTAAGGAAATTTTAAAAAGATAATGGTTTATATGTAATTTAACAAAATAATTTCATGATTATCACTTTTATGCCAAGTTATACCGTCAAAACTATTAAATGGCCATTTAAACCATCAAAATAAAAACATTGTCACAATCTTATAGTGCAACGATTTTGCAAAAACAAAGTCTCAGTTTTATTACTAACTCATAACTTAATTTAGTATTTATTTAGATTATATTACGAACAGTTAAGTTTTATTATTTATGTTTATTTATATTTGTGAAGAAGTACATGTTGGGAAAAGTATAAAATAATATTTTCTTTTTATCGGATAAAATCGTCGATGAGAGGCCAGTTTAAACTTTGACTAAATTTTAAAAATCGATACAAATGACGATAGAAGCGATACAATTGATTTCGAATCGATACAATTGACTAAATAATTATGAGGAATTTGAGAGCAGCAGCGATCAGAGGAGGAATTTTCTGTGAACAGAGTGTTAAATTCTAGTAATTCGCTCAAATCTCTATAGAGGTCATTTTTATCACATACGGTCATTTTAGGTAAATTGTCATATAGTGCGTTCATGTTCATGCGAATAAAATTTTACTTTAATGCTTTGAAAACTTAAAAAGTGAGGAAAAGTCACAAAGTCAAGTAAGCTGGTATAATTATTTTTGAATTCTCTGGGTTAATTTGAAGTCAAAATGACAGCTTCGTTCGTTCCAGTGTTCGTTCCAGTATTCATGAAAATATGTTAAATAGTTTGAAGCAGCATGTCTATTGTTTATTTGGACAGAGTGCAGTCCAAATAAACAATAGACAATAGTGTATTTCAAACTGATTGAAATACAATACATTTTCATGGAAAACTATTTTTTTCTTCTATAATGTATTTTCTATAATGTATTTTCTATCATTTTCCATAAATGTCCCTAAAAATTTCATGAATTTCTAAGTTTCTTTCTGCATGAAAAAATACTAAAGAACGGTTTTGATTTCTCCCAGGAAATAAATTTTTGTGCCAGTTAAAACATTTTTCCCAGGATAAAATTCACGAAAATCGGAATTGGCAAAGTTACATAAATATAAATGTTTTTTCGTTTGCACGATTTGCAATGTCGTTACAAAATATATGATCGAAAATGATAAAAATGTATATATTATTTGCACTTTTCGAATAAGAATGATTTATTTTCTTATTTCCATATTGAGTTTCTCACAATATTTACCAATATTTGTTAGCCACCTTTACAATTTCATCAGATGTTCATTACGTCACACTTTTTATGCAATTCAAAGAAACTTTAAGAATAGTCTAATTTATGGGAAATGAAATTCTCGCCAGATTAACACTAGGCTTACGAACGTTTCTTATATACCTATCTCTACGAACACACGTCAATTTGACGCATGAACCAATGCATCACTAGGTTAAGGGACGTTTCTTATATACCTATCTCTACGAACACACGTCAATTTGACGCATGAACCAATGCATCACTAGGTTAACGGACGTTTCTTATATACCTACCTCTACGAACACGCGTTTATTTGACGTATGAAAGAATACATATAATTGTGATTCTTAATTTAATAAATTCAATTTAGTAGATTTTTATCCACCACTATTTCTAAGTAATTCGTAGGTTTATGTAATGCACCACTTTAATTATCAAAATTTATTATTTACCATTTTTTAAATTATTTTGGCATGTCTGCACTTAGAAACCAATGTAACTGTATACTATAAGAAAAAATGAAGATATGAGATATATATTTATGAAATATTCTAATATTTTGTGTTTCTGTTATTGCTTATCGGCAACAGTTGTTTATCGCTTGTTTTATTTGAGATAACGATATCGGATAACGAATCGAAGTATTATCGGTACATTCCTATTTATTATTGATGTGATAATTGCTTGTTTGCTCAAAATTTTGTCTAAATTTATGATCGCGTCAAATTGACGCATATCCATAGAGATAGGTATACCACATAGAGAATTTCAATATTTCAACGCTTTTGAAGAAAATAGCCTTCAATATATATTTACTCCGATCAATGGTTAAAAGTCATTACAAGAGATTAAATAAAAATTCAAACGGGTTTTATAATTTTCCTTACAATACTCGAAATGCGTCAAAATGACGCTTCCCGTAAACCTAGCGTTAAATATGAATATTTTATAGCGAAAAAAAGTCAAACTTAAAACCAGAAATAATATATTTAGATTTGCATAGAAAATTTAAATAATTAATGGCAATGAATCACTTAAAATAATCATAAACGTCATTTTTTCTCTCTAGATTAAAGAATCGTAATCACTTATTCGGGTCTTCAACTTAATGTTACTATATTTATTTTTCAGCTAAAAAACTTTAAGATTTAGAAGCTTGGAATTACAAAGGTGCGTAGCAAAATGTACATAAAATACGATGGGATAAATTTTAACATTTGATAATTTTATCGAGAGTTACTTACAGTAATACTTGAGATAAAAAAAATAATATGCGGGCTGCTCTACAGGCCTCAGGAATGCAACAACAGAGTTGAAATTCAATGTGCTGAGACAACAGTTTTATTTTTCGTATTTTCTCAAGATTTATAGTAATTTTAAGTGTTCTTTTTTTTGCCTTTTTATGAATTTTGACAGATTTTTTCGCCTTTCTTTACATTTAATTTTGCTACGTAAAGACAATATAACTTGGAAACATGAAATTATGAAGGTGTATAGAAACAGTTGCAAAGTATTAGAGGGACTGGAAAGTAATGTCGTTTTGATGCATTTGATATTGGTTATCAAGATCTTTTTTCAATGTATTAACCCTCGTTAGAAACAACTCTTCAATGCCCGATCGAAAGTTAACCGAAATGGATCGGGAAAAAAATAATTATTTTTAAGACTAACGAGCATTTAATGGCCCAAAACGACATTACTTTCCGGTCCCCTAATACTTATTTTTCCATCGTTGTAGAAATTTTTTTATCTGAAGAACTTTTTGCTACTTTTAATATCAAGTTAAGCTCGCGCTTAACTTGATATTAAAAGTAGCAAAAAACATGAATAAATAAAAGGGAGACAGAGAGAGAGACAGACAGACGAAGAGAGACAGGCAGAGAGAGAGAGAGATAGACAGAGCGAGACAGATAGGGAGAGAGAGACAGACAGACACAGACAGACACAGACAGCGAGAGAGGCAGAAAGACAGACAGACACAGACAGAGAGAGAGAGAGAGAGAAAGACAGACAGACAAATAGAGAGAGAGAGAGAGATTAGATGTTGTCAGATATAAATCTCAACATTTATATCAAAGTTTAGAAAATAAGAAAATCTTAACTGTTTCCAATTTGAACAGTTATATGATATAAGGTTATCGTTTTATATTGTTTACAAGTACACAGAATTACATCGCATTTATTACTTCATATTCTTTAAATCCAAGTAATCGTTCATTTTACTACGACAAAAATTTCACGTACGCTAATTTTCCTGCATATGCATATCAGTTACGGTAATTATACATTTTATGATACATTAATCAGTTGTATAATTATACATTATAATTATACATTTTATAAGCAAAATTATATGTTTTTTTTTCATTAATATCAACTTTTTATGGAAAAAAAAAAGATGATTAAGAAACAACTACAGAGGTCAGTTAGCGGAGCTTTCTAATTGTTTTAAATAAGCTATAGAACGTTTACATAATTTCAAACAGAACCAATTTTATAAGGAACTCGCAAAGAATTTTAGAAATTACAGATTAGGCTAAAAAAATTAATAATAAAAAGTTTTCAGTAGTTTTTTGAAGAAAAGTATTCATACAATTTTACATATGAGACATTTTTTTACAATTTAAAAAAATATCAATAAATATTAATACGTATAATTTTACCTAAACACAACCCAATTTAATGTCATTGTGTATTCTTTAAATAAGCTCCCAAATTGAATTTACAAATGTCACTCATTTTTTGTCAGTTAGCGAATTTAATTAAACGATTTTATTTCAAAAGGTAATTACTTTAACTTAATATTAAACAATATTGTTTGTTTACGTGCTTCTAACAGCAAATAGCGATAATACAGTCCATATAGTAGTGGCAATTATTTTTAAAATTCTCTTAAGCTTCTTTCAAAATTATGTAATTGACAGGCAAATATTTTGAGTTCGGTACATTTCAATTAAAAAGTTGTATAAAGCACACAAGATTGGGAATCAAATGCAATGTTACCCCATGGCTATATCGCCAGTTTGAAATACTAGTTGGTAATCATATTTTCAATAACGATCGCTCCACAGATTAATTATATCAGTAATTTCGGCTAATGAAGCCATGAGCAGATTTTTATAATCACTTTGGTTTTCTAATAAGAATTAATTCTCATTATTTTTATATTACATTTGCAGTTTGATTTACCAATCAGTGCTCTCAGTTCTTTCATAGAGAAGATTGTAGAATATCATCAGATAAAGGGGACATCAATTATTTTTCCACAGAAATTATTTTTAAATATTATTTTCTTTCAAATTGCTTCTATAACAGAACTTATCAAGCATTCTGCTGATAATGTAGTATTTTTTATTTTGCACTTATCAAAAGAGGTTTTTAATTTTAAATAAAAAATTGTTATTTGGTAAGTGGTTAAATATTTTGTATTTGGCAATTGTTTTAATAATTACAAATTGAAGAATATCATTTTTAAAAAGATCATACGAATATATTGCTAATATCCCCATCAGAGCACTTAAGTCATTCATTCCACATACAATATTAACTGAAATTGTATCAATATTAGTATACATCATGCAATCAGTTAATACTGCAACCTTCTTGTTTACATAAAATCTCAGTGTAAAATAGAAAAAAACTTACGTTAGTTTAATTATTAAGTAGTTAATTAATTTAAATTTGGCATTTTATTTACTAATAAACAATTGTAAGATTACTTTTTATTGAAATCTTGCATTATTATAAAAACATAAATTTTTTAACATTTTGAATCACGTCCAAAAATCGTCTTAATTTTTTAAAATTTGTTTGAGACAATATTTAAAAGTTCCAGTTGGAAATTTTAGAAGTAATTTTTCTCACGCCTTTTATGTTTTTATAAACTAAATATTGTTGAAAATATTTGGTCCTTATTTGCGATTCATTAGAATTTAAGTTATTTAAAACATTAATTTGTGACCCCAATGTTTTTACTGCATATACTTCATTTTTTACAAGGATTCTCAAAATAAATATTAAGGGTTTTAATTATGTAACACCTTGTTTAAAGGCCAAAGTAGTTGACTGTTGAAGTTCGATGCTGTAATTCTTAATTTCTATATAAGAATTAACATTAAACAATCATACTCATTGAGCCGAGTGAATATGTCATAGAAGAGAGGAGGCCTTAGCAAAGTTCAATTTAATAGTCTGGCGTAAACAACATAAACTGCGCAGTGTAGGAAAAATGAAAAAGACGTAACTGCGAACTACTAAGCTGCGCATTGGGGGAAATTCGAAAGATGTCATCACATTTGGACTACTTAAGGATTAAATTTCTTATTTATGGTAACCCGTGATGAGGCCTTCTCTCTTGTAGAAGATATTTGTCTCGGTGGCTTAGCATTTGAAACACTCATCTGTCATTATAAAGCACTGATATTTCATCACCCATGGTGACTTTGAACAAACCAGTTTCAGACTGATGAGTACCTGCTTGTCTAGGAAATAAAGGCGGCCAGTGCGTAATGCCAGTCACATTTCCACAGTTCATACAGTATGTCACGAAATTGTGGGGCCTTAACCTTCACGACCTCCCCTTTTCTATAATGGGCAGTAGTATGAGTGTTTTCGTTACCTTTTACACATTGTCTTTCAATGATCATAGACATTGCATCCAATTAATTATACTTTGTAGTTGGCAGGAGATTAACTTAACTATTTCTTAGTTTATTTGCTTTTAAAATTGTCTACAAATTTATTAAATTTTATTTTTGAATAAATAAATATTTAATTTAATAAATTGAAATTATCACCAATAAATCAGAACACAAAAAAATACAAGAAGAGGAAAGATGTATTATATCTATAAAAAAGGCACTAGTTCTTCCTGTAATCTTTCGAAAATAAAGTTTTACACTTCTTGTACAACGTACTTTTCGGGAAAATAATTTTGTCTGTAAATAATTTTCATTACTGTATAAGGTGTTAAGTAATTATCACCCTTAAGTATCAAAGAAAATATTTAGTACAGAACCAATAAATCAGAACACAAAATATCACCAATAAATCAGAACACAAAAAAATACAAGAAGAGGAAAGATGTATTATATCTATAAAAAGACACTAGTTCTTCCTGTAATCTTTCGAAAATAAAGTTTTACACTTCTTGTACAACGTACTTTTCGGGAAAATAATTTTGTCTGTAAATAATTTTCATTACTGTATAAGGTGTTAAGTAATTATCACCCTTAAGTATCAAAGAAAATATTTAGTACAGAACCAATAAATCAGAACACAAAATATCACCAATAAATCAGAACACAAAAAAATACAAGAAGAGGAAAGATGTATTATATCTATAAAAAGACACTAGTTCTTCCTGTAATCTTTCGAAAATAAAGTTTTACACTTCTTGTACAACGTACTTTTCGGGAAAATAATTTTGTCTGTAAATAATTTTCATTACTGTATAAGGTGTTAAGTAATTATCACCCTTAAGTATCAAAGAAAATATTTAGTACAGAACCAATAAATCAGAACACAAAATATCACCAATAAATCAGAACACAAAAAAATACAAGAAGAGGAAAGATGTATTATATCTATAAAAAGACACTAGTTCTTCCTGTAATCTTTCGAAAATAAAGTTTTACACTTCTTGTACAACGTACTTTTCGGGAAAATAATTTTGTCTGTAAATAATTTTCATTACTGTATAAGGTGTTAAGTAATTATCACCCTTAAGTATCAAAGAAAATNACTGAGCTGGTGGGTGACCACTGTGATCAACCAGCAAAAGAAACTAATGTGTTTTCGGAAAATTGTTCTACATTAAAGTGCTCGACTTTATGCCCAGGTCAACGAACTATCAATGCGGCTGGGCCATCCCCCTCTACGGATGATAAAAATTATGATTGCATGTCTGATAATCGTCTTCAGGGATGTTTACCACACCGTTGCCAATAAGCCATTGTGTAGCTCTAGTGCGACGCAAACATTTCAAAAGAAAATCGCTTTTCTCACTTGAGCTTCAATATACAAATAAATTCTACAGATGATTCAAAATTGCCCAAAAATTACTTCATGATATAACATTATTCATAACTTTTTAATGGCACTATTAAGCTACAAATTGTAATTAAAAAATTTAAAATAATGGACTATAAAATAAACAAGATAATTCTAGTCTAGACCAGATAATTCTGAAGATGTTTTTCATAAATAGGATTGCTTTAAGCTAATTTTTATTGTTCAGAACGGAAAATTATTTGTGGCAATAATTTGTAGGAAAAGTAAGGAAATGGAATGAAAGCCATGAAGCATGTATTTTTATAATTTTTCTTTGTTATAATTGTTAACTATAGATTCTTTTACTGTTACATTTTATTGAAAAAACTTTCAAAATATTTAACGCGTTTAGATTGTTGCTAAATATTAACAATTCCCGTACCATACCTTTGTTATCTTCAGCGTAGCATCGAAGGGTTACTAGAAAAGACATACTGATCCCAATAATTTTCTAAAACTTCAAGATAATAATTAATGCTATCTTTTTTAAACACATACAATATTTTTTATTAATGAAATTTTTAAAAAAATTGATTTACATGTAATTTAACAAAATAATTTCATGATTATCAGTTTTATGCCAAGTTATATCTTATAAACCATTAAATGGCCATTTTAACCATTAATAAAACATTGTCACAATCTTATATAGTGCAACAATTTTGCAAAAACAAAATCGAAGTTTTATTACTAGCTCATAACTTAATTTAGTATTTATTTAGATTATATTACGAACAGTAAAGCTTTATTATTTATATTTATTTATATTTGTGAAGAAGTACATGTTGGAAAAGATATAAAATAATATTTTCTTTTTATCGGATAAAATCGTCGATGAGAGGCATGTTTAAACGTTGAATAAATTTTAAAAAGCGATACAATTGATTTCGAATCGATACAATTGACTAAATAATTATGAGAAATTTGAGAGCAGCAGCGATCAGCAGGGGATGAATTTTCTGTGAAAAGTGTGTTAAATTCTAGTAATTCGCTCAAATCTCTATAGAGGTCATTTTTATCACATATGGTCATTTTAGATAAATTGTCATATATAATGCGTTCATGTTCATGCGAATAAAATTTTACTTTAATGCTTTGAAAACTTACAAAGTTAGGAAAAGTCACAAAGTCAAGTAAGCTGGTATAATTATTTTTGAATTCTCTAGGTTAATTTGAAGTCAAACTGACAGTTTCGTTTGTTCTAGTGTTAACATAATATGTTATATTCATGAAAATATATTAAATAGCTTGAAGCAGCATGTCTATTGTTTATTTGGACTGAGTGCAGTTGAATACCACATTTATTTTAAATTAGTATCGACTGCCTGGCATGCAACAGAAAAATTTTTTGAAATGATAAAATATTTCAAACTTATTGAAATACAATACATTTTCATGGAAAACTTTTTTTTCCTATAATGTATTTTCTATCATTTTCCATAAATGTCCCTAAAAAATTTTTGAATTTCTAAGTTTCTTTTTGCATGAAAAAAATGCAAAAGAACGGTTGTGATTTCTCCAAGAAAATAAATTTTTATGCCCGCTAAAGCATTTTTCCAGAATAAAATTCATGAAAATCGGAATTGGCAAAGTTACATAAATATAACTTTTTTTTCTTTTGCATGGTTTGCAATGTTGTTACAAAATATATGATCGAAAATGATAAAAATGTATATATTAATTGCACTTTTCGAATAGGAATGACTTATTTTCTTATTTCCATATTAAGTTGCTCACAATATTTACCAATATTTTTTAGCCACCTTTACAATTTCATCAGATGTTCACTACATCACACTTTTTATGCAATTCAAAGAAACTTTAAGAATAGTCTAATTTATAAGAAATGAAATTCTCTCCATATAAAATATGAATATTTTTTTATTTAAAGCAAAAAAAGTTAAACTTAAAACCAAAAATAATATATTTAGATTTGCATGGAAAATTCAAATAATTAATTGCAATGAATCACTTAAAATAATCATTTTTTTTTCTCTCTAGATTAAAAAATCGTAATCACTTATTCGGGTCTTCAACTTAATGTTACTATATTTATTTTTCAGCTAAAAAACTGTAAGATTAAGAAGCTTGGAATTATAAAGGTGTGTAGCAAATTGTACATAAAATACGATAGAATAAATTTTAACATTTGATAATTTTATCGAGAGTTACTTGCTGTAATTATTAAGATAAAAAAAATAATGGGCTGCTCTGCAGGCCTCAGGAATGCAACAACAGAGTTGAAATTCGATGCGTTGAGACAACAGTTTTCGTTTATATACTAAACAAGGAGTTTTATTTTTTGAATTTTCTCAAGATTTATAGTAGTTTTAAGTGTTCTATTTTTGCTCTTTTTTACCAATTTTGACAAATGTTTTCGTTTTTCTTTACACTTCATTTTGCTCCGTAAAGATTATATGATTAGGAAACTTGAAATTAAGAAGGAATAAATTTTAACATTTTATAATGTTATAGAGAGTTACTTAATGTAAAACTAGGAATAAAAAAATAACATGCTACAGGCCTCAGGAATGCAACAACAGAGTTGAAATTCGATGCGTTGAGACAACAGTTTTCGTTTATATACTAAACAAAGAGTTTTATTTTTTGAATTTTCTCAAGATTTATAGTAATTTTAAGTGTTCTATTTTTGCTCTTTTTTACAAATTTTGACAAATGTTTTCGTTTTTCTTTACATTTCATTTTGCTCCGTAAAGGTTTAGGAAACTTGAAATTAAGAAGGAATATATTTTAACATTTTATAATTTTATAGAGAGTTACTTAATGTAAAACTTAGAATTGAAAAAAATACCATGCGAGCTGCTCTACAGGCCTCAGGAATCCAATAACAGAGTTAAAATTCGATCTGCTGAACAGTTTTCATTTATGAACTATACATGGGGTTTTATTTTTTGAATATTCTCAAGATTAATTATTATTTTAAGTGTTCTTTTTTGTGCCAATTTTGACAGATTTTTTTCGTTTTTCTTTACATTTCATTTTGCTACGTAAAGGCTATATAACTTAGGAACAAGAAATTATGAAGGTGTATAGAAAAAGTTGCAAACTATTGCAGGGAACCGGAAAGTAATGTCGTTTTGGTGGATTTGATATTTGTTATCAAGATCTTTTTTTAATCAATAATGTATTCACCCTCGTTAGAAACAACTCTTCAATGACGGCTCGAAAATGAATCGAAATGGATCGGGGGGGAAATGAAATGTTTTTAAGACGACCGAATATCTAAACGACATTACTTTCCGGTCCCCCTAATAATTTTTTTTTTTTTCCATCGTTGCAGAAATTTTTTCCTTGTCTGATTCAAGATCTTAATTTTATGAACTCGCGCTTAACTTGATATTAAAAGTAGCAAAAAACATGAATAAATAAAATGAAAAGAGAGAGTGATTAGATGTTGTCAGGTATAAATCTCAACATTTATATCGAAAGTTTAGGAAATAAGAAAATTTCAAAACAGAAAGAAACTGTTTCCAATTCGAATTATTGTATGATATAAGGTTATCGTTTTATATTGTTTACAAATACACAGAATTACTTCGCATTTATTACTTCATATTCCGTCACGCGTTTCATAATCTTTCAATTTTTTAAATTCAAGTAATCGATCATTTTACTACGACAAAAATTTCACGTACATGAGTTTTCATGCATATCAGTTATGATAAGTATACTTTTTTATTATCATAACTGATAACTTTTTAATTACGATCTGTGGATGAATGAATGAGACCGCCCTATAAACGGATGTGTGTGACTGAAAACGATTTATAGGCCATAGATGGCGACACTGAAAAACAAGAAACGCACCCTCTGCCTTAAATTTGCTCGGTTTCACCAAGCAGGCTTGCTAGTTTGGCAAGTGACATTTAAAACAACAACAACATACATTTTATGATACATTCATCAGTTATGATAATTCTACATTATAATTATACATTTTATAAGCAAAATTATATGTTTTTTTTCATGATATCGACTTTTTATGGGAAAAAAAAGATGATTAAGAAACAACTACGGAGTCTTACAAAATTTCAAAATATCTGTAATAGAGTATCTATCTGTATAATTTTTGTTTTCTTGACAGCGTGTTTCTCTTTTCGTTGCTCAAAAAATGAACATTTTACTTGAATTTTAGTTTTAAAATTATTTTGTTCACCAGTAATTCTTCAAAATTATTTGTTAGCTTCCTTTACAATTTCCCCAGACCCGAAAATAGCACATTTTTATGCAATTTAGATGGACTATTGCAATTATCGTATTTAGAATTTAGAAGAAACAAAATTTTTCAATCTAGGCAAAATACAGAAATTACAAATTTAAATCCGAAAAGTGTTAATTTATGATAAGAGTTATAACATTTATGTTCACTGAAAATTTAAAATAATTGATGACGAGAACTTTCTCAAAATAATCACAGCCGTTTGTTGTTCAGAAATACCAAAAAATATATACGAACATTTAAATAGTTGTATAAAAAAGCTTTTTACTCTTTTAAAACTTATGAATTTTTTCTTCCTTAAAAATTTTTGACAGATGGTTTAAGCTAGGTTATGAAAACAAACACCAAAAATAATTTTACAAAGAAATTACATATTAATATAATATTATTACAAAGCGAATTTCGTAAGGAACTCAAAGAATTTTAGAAATTACAGAATAGGGTAAAAGAATTAATAAAAAAAATCTTCAGTAGTTTTTTTAAAAAAATTTCATACAATTTTACATATGAGACATTTTTTTAATATTCAAAAAAATATCAATAAATATTAATACGTCTAATTTTACCTAAACACAACCAATTTAATGTCAATGTTTATTCTTTAAATAACTTCCCAAATTGAATTAACAAATGTTAGTCATTTTTTGTCACTTAGCGAATTTAATTAACACGTTCACGCCAGGGTGACCCACCGGTGGGTCACGCTAGATTGTCTCATCGGGCGGCTCACCGGAGTAAAAACTGGTAACAAATAAATTTCATTTTTTAGTTTTTTTCCGGGAATAATAAAAATCCATAACTACCAATTGTTTTTAACGGATGCAATTTTTATATTGAATTGCTTCTTCACCGTGATAAATTTCCTTACAGTGAATTGTTATTGTTGAGAATAGATTAACTCCTCCCGAACATTATCTAATATTGAAATAGTTCTTCGACCAGTATTTTCTCCTTTCCGTCTCGCT
The DNA here is from genome assembly GCF_043381705.1 of Parasteatoda tepidariorum. NCBI lineage: Eukaryota > Metazoa > Arthropoda > Arachnida > Araneae > Theridiidae > Parasteatoda > Parasteatoda tepidariorum. The sequence continues at coordinate 50,711,515 of NC_092212.1, forward strand.
TTCAGGCGCAACACCCGACGTGAACGTGTTAAGCGATTTTACTTCGAAATGTAATTACTTTAACTTAATATTAAACAATATTGTTTGCTTGCGTGTTTCTAATGGCAAATAACTATAATACAGTCAATATAGTAGCGCCAATCATTTTAAATATTCTATTAGGCGTTATTCAAAATTATGTAATTGACAGGCAGGTATTTTGAGTTCGGTACACTTCAATTAAAAAATTGTATAAAGCACACAAGATTGGAAATCAAATGTAATCTTACTTCAGGGCTAAATTGCCAGTTTGAAATGCTAGTTGGTAATCATATTTTCAATAACGATCGTATACCACAGATTAATCAAATCAACCGGCGCAAGTTAGGCTGATGAAGCCGTGCATAGATTTTTATAATCACTTTGGTTTTCAAATAATAATTCATTCTCTTTATTTTTATGTTACTTTTGCAATTTGATTTACCAATCAGTGCTCCCAGTTCTTTCATATAGAAGATTCTAGAATGACATCCCATGAGGGGACATCAATTATTTTTCAACAGAAATTATTTTTAAATATTCTTTTCTTTTAAATTGCATCGATAACAGCACTTATAATAACAAGCATTCAGCTGATAATGTAGCATTTTTTATTTTGTATACTTGTCAAAAGAGGTTTTTAATGTTAAATAAAAAAGGGTTATTTGGTGAGTGGTTAAATATTTTTTATTGGGCGATTGTTTTAATAATTACAAGTCGAAGAATATCATTTTCAAAAGGATCATACGAATACATTGCTAATATCCCCATCAGAGCACATACATTATTAATTATCTCTTCCTTGAAATTGTATCAATATTAGTATACATCAAGCAATCAGTTACTACTGCAACCATCTTGTAAGAGATATTTAACGTATATTTTAAATATATCTTTATTTAATCGTATTCGAATCCAAACTCCACATAAAACATAATAAAATGTAAGCAGTTAAATGTTCTCAAGGGCGAGCATAAGTATGACTTGTTGCAACGTGCGTAAATATTGTTTTGGAATTATGTGTTTATGTCAAGTTTGGATCCGAATACGATTAAATAAAGATATATTTAAAATATACGTTAAATATCTCTTACAATTCATTGTTGAAGTCGCCAATGTTATTAGTGAATAAAATTGACGATTATATTGAACTGAAAGAGTTGTACAAGAATAACTCTCAGGTACCCTCTCTACGTGATGAATTTGGAGTAAAAGGAAATGATCAAGTTATTAGATTCAAAGGGTAAGAATCCATAAAATGTTATAATTGTTCTGAAAAAGGACATTATTCTCGTAACTGCTTTCATTCGTGTTTACAGAAACTCTCAGTGTAAAATTGAAAAAAAAACCGTTACGTTAGTTTAATTAATAAATAGTGAATTAATTTCAATTTGGCATATAATTTAGTAATAAACAATGTAAGAATTTTTTAATTGAAATCTTGCATTATTTTGAAATATACATTTTTAGACATTTTGCACTACGTCCAAAAATCATCTTAATTTTTTCAACTTTCATTGGGACAATATTTAAAAGTTCCAGATTGGAATTTTAGAAAAAATTTTTCCCTCTCCTTTTGCGCTGTTATAAACTAAATATTGTTGAAAATATTTGGTTCTTATTTCCGAATCATTAGATTTTGAGTGATTTTTCCACTGCTAAAATATTATTTTGTGACCGCAATGTTTTTACTTTATAAACTTCATTTTTTGACAAGGATTCTAAAAATATGTATTAAGGGTTTTTAATTATGTAACACCTTGTTTAAAGGCCAAACCAGGGATAGCCTGGTCGGTAGGGTGCTGGGCCCATGTCCGAGCGTTCGTGGGTTTGAACCCCGCCGGCCGGAGACTCCCCGTGTAGTAAATGGTGACTGATGCACGTTAAATCTGTAGAGTCGCAAAGTCCTCCATGCTCCCATAACAAATCAATGCCTCTGGGGATACTGGATTGGAGATCGATCGTTCTCTGATTCATGTCAGAATTACGATCTGTGAATGATTGAATGGATGTGTGAATAGGTCCGCCATATAAAACGGGCTGTGACGTGTGTGTGGCTGAAGACGAATTCTTGGTCGTAAGATGGCACCACTGAAAAAGCAAGAGACGCGCACTCTGCCTTAAATTTGCTCGGTTTCACCAAGCACGCTTGCCCGTGTAGCTTTGGCATTAGAAACAACAGCAACAACAAGGCCAAAGTAGTTGACTGTTGAAGTTCGATGCTTTAATTCTTAATTTCTATATAAGAATTGACATTTAACAATCATAGTCATTGAGTAGAGTGAATATGTCATAGAAGAGAGGAGGCCTTAGCAAAGTTCAATTTGATAGTCTGGCGTAAATAACATAAACAGCGCAGCGTAGGAAAAATATAAAAGACGTAACTACGAACTACTAAGCTGCGCAGTAGGGAAAATTCGAAAGATGTCATCACATTTGGACTACTAAAGAATCAAATTTCTTATTTATGGTAACCCGTGATGAGGCTTTCTCTTTTCTCGAAGATTTTAGTCTAGGTGGCTTAGCGTTTAAAGCACTCATATTACATCACCCATGGTGACTTTGAACAAACCAGTTTCAGACTGATGAGTACCTACTAGTCTAAGAAATAAAGACAGTCTGTGCGTGATGCCAGTCACATTTCTACAGTTCATACCATATGTCACGAAATTGTGGGGCCTTAACCTTCACGACCTCTCCTTTTCTGTAACAGGCAGTAGGAGTGCTTTCTTTACCTTTTACACATTGTCTTTTAAGGATCCTAGACATTACATCCAATTACACTTGGTAGTTTGTCAGGAGATGTTGGAACTTAACTATTTCATTGCTAATTTGTTTTGAAAAATGTTTACAATATTATTAAATTTTATTTTTGAATAAATAAATATTTAATGTAATAAATTGAAATTATCACCAATAAATCAGAGCACAAAAGTACAAGGAAAAGAAAGATGTATTATATCGATAAAAAGACACTAGTTCTTCCAGTAATCTTTCAAAAATAAAGTTTTACACTTCTTGTATAACGTACTAACAAAAATCAGAACACAAAAAGATACAAGAAGAGGAAAGATGTATTATATCTGTAAAAAGACACTAGTTCTTCCTGTAGTCTTTCGAAAATAAAGTCTTACACTTCTTGTATAACGTACTAACAAAAATCAGAACACAAAAAGACACAAGAAGAGGAAAGATGTATTATATCTATAAAAAGACACTAGTTCTTCCTGTAATCTTTCGAAAATAAAGTTTTACACTTCTTGTATAACGTACTAACAAAAATCAGAACACAAAAAAATACAAGAGGAAAGATGTATTATATCTATAATACATCTTTATAATATTGTAAACAATTTATTTTTATAATACATCACGTAAGACACTAGTTCTTCCTGTAATCTTTCGAAAATAAAGTTTTACACTTCTTGTATAACGTATTAACAAAAATCAGAACACAAAAAAATACAAGAGGAGGAAAGATGTATTATATCTATAAAAAGACACTAGTTCTTCCTGTAATATTTCGAAAATAAAGTTTTACACTTCTTGCACAACGTACTTTTCGGGAAAATAATTTTGCCTGTAAATAATTTTCCTAACTGCATAAGGTGTTAAGTAATTATCACCCTTAAGTATCAAAGAAAATATTTAGTATGGAAAATGTTTAATAAATTTTTAGTACCGAGGAAATCTTTTCAGTGAAAATTTTAACATTTAGTTATTTGAGAATGGAAAAAAAAATTTAAACACTTTTTTAATCTAATGTAAGAATTACTCTTAACACTCCTCTGCTTATATATCTGCATGAAATGAATAGAAAATTGTATAATAAAATTTAATTATTTTTTTCAAGCAAATTCGATTTTTTGCGGTATTTTTCAACCCTTTCAAATACGAAAAAAACCTCCATAAACGTTGAGCTATCTGGTATTTCCGTGATAGACTCGTATTCCTAAGACAATAAAACTGAATTAAGTTAAGAAATTTTAGATATTGTATAGTTAATATTACGAAACCTAATCGTATTATTAAGGCGAATTTAAATTTTTTGTTTCAACTTTCTGCATCAAATGAAATTACTTAACTGTAAATGTTTCATGAAGTAATTCCGCTGCGATAATTTCAGTTTTCGTAACTTAAATTATTGTTCTGATAATAAACATAATTTATTTATGTTTTCGTTAATGATAATTAATTTATGCTTTTATTAATATATTTTCATCCTAATAGGTACGCAAACGCACCATTTCAATAAATATTTTTTTATTAACACTGTGGTGGATATTTTTCACTAATTTTATATTTTTGCTACTGTCAAAGATTCTGAAGACATCCATAAATTATTAGTAATTCAATTGGAGTAAACACTTTCTGATGAGAAAGTTTTAAACTGCTCAAGTTTTTTCACTTAAAATAGTTATTGACAGATGAAATTTTTTGAAAATGTATAATTAGTCCTTTTGAGATTTATCATATGCTTTTAGGATGGATTGAAGTTCCAAATCAGAAAATAAAAAGAAAGAATGAAACAAATTTTATGAAAAACTAGCGTTCAACTAAATGGTTAGTTCATTGACTACCTATATACGCACCATTTCATTTCTTCAATAAAATGTAATTTTTCATACGCGAAAATTTTGCAGTGTCTTAATGAATGTAATGTAAGCATATTTCAATGAAAACAATAACACATTTCATAAAACTTGGCCTAAATAGGGTTAAACAATTATTATTATCATTTAAAATATTATTATTATTATTCATTATTATAATTTAAATATTTTTAACAATTATTAATTATCATTTATTCAATCAAATTTAAAATCAAATACGTCATTTTACCGAATAAATTATATAAAGTAAAAAATAAATAATAAAAAAAGCATACGAATTTCAACATTATGCATTAAGGAATAGGAAGTTTAAAATAAGTTTCACTCAATTTTTAACGAAAAATTGCTCTCTGTTTTAAAAGGATCATAATATAATTATATTATTTTATTTCATATTCAAAAATAATTTTGAGGGAAGGGAAAGATTTAAGTTTTGATAGGCTTAACGTTTTAGTCAGGTTTTATAATGAAACGGAGATATAATCCTCTAGCCATGTAATTCCGCTTCATTACTTATAAACGCATTTAACGAATTTCTTAAAAGTAAATGCTTTTAGAAATAAATCTTTTACCATATCGAACAAAAAAATTTTATGCATAAAACTTTTAAGTCTCATTACCTTTCTTGAATTCTTTCCATAATTTAATAATAGTATTTCACTTGATTGAAGAAGTATAGTATTTTATTTTTATTTTAAAACCGTTGTTGAACAGCCGATCCAATTTTTTGGATTTACGACTACTAATGTTCAACACCTTAGCCTTGTAATTTTGAACCCGATCCGGAAGACAAGAGAACTCCCGGATCAAGTATTAAAAGAAATTTGCCTTCGTGGAGGAGTTTTCAGGGAACTATCTCGCAATTACGCTACGTCGAGAAGAAAACCACGAATGCCTCCCTACTGTCAACCTGACGGCAAGGGGTGTCTAAACCATGATCGTCTACCACTAAGGATATTTTATGTCAGCACTTTGATCGGTGCAAGCCGGATGCGGTATTCATACCGACCAGTCATCGCTGGGATTCGAACCCGGTTCACCTCATTGGAAGGAGAATGTTCTATCTACTGAGACATCACTGCTCTGTATTACTTGATTAATCAATTTAATATGGCTCAATAATTTTTAAGCCCTTAAAATATATCGGCTGTTATTTCCAATTTGTATATTTTTGAAGCGAATGAAGTTTTTAATCAAGATATATCTTACAGATTCAGTTTATTGGGATTATTTATATAACATATTTGTATGCTTAAATTAACATAACTTCTCTATTGATTGGAACAACATCAACGTGCCTGCATGCGTGAATTCACACAATGTTAAGCAATCGATAAAGGTAAAATAATATATTTTCTGAAACGACAGCAATGTATATGTGTGCATAAATTAACTGAACATCTCTGTTGGAATTCAGTGAGATGACTCCCGCGCTGAATTCAATGAAAACACACTGAAGTCGATGTATATAAAAATTAAGAAATTATTTAAGTTTTACACGGTAACAGACCAGATTCTGACTCGTACATGTGTCTGACATTGCTGTCCAGGCAAGTGAGGTATTATTTTTAGTATACTTTTAAAACATTCAAAAGGAATACTTCAGTTCACAAACAATTAAAAAGTTTAAAAAAATGTGAGTAGTTAAGTGTAAGAAATATATAACTGTATTTTTTATGCACAGCTTGCATAATATTCTTAAATAAAGAACCTATTCTTAAATTTTCAGCAAAATCCATAATGTGAAATATCCAACCTTGTCTGATTTGTGCGATTTCTTTTTTTTTTAAAAAAAAACTTGCTCTTAAGCAATAAACTGCGAAGAATTTTATAAAACTTCAAGGATTATTCGAGTGCTTTGATATTTCTTTTCTGCTTTTAAAACTTATTTTATTTTAAGGACACCCAATGGACAAGCATTCTAGAATCCCTTAAGTCCTTAAAACTTCTTTGGTATATTCTTTTTAATGGTTTTAGTTCAATATTTAGTACAATAACAGAAGAGTGACGTTAAAACTAAAGATTAAAACTTGAGGCATTGTGTATTTATGTAAGAAAAAGCTTCTCAACTCCTCTAGAAAGTCTAATATCATACACAAAAATATAAAGAAAAATAAGATAGAGGATAGAAATAAAGCGATGAAACAATAGGAAAAGTTCCCTGGAGTTCTTCAGAGTAATGGAACTCTTGTTTTCGAAAACAATTCTTCAAAAGCTCCAGCTATAGTCAAATGAAATATGATTTTTACTGAATTAAATTCTATTTTTACTGAGGTTTTTAACTGTTATTCATGTTTGTTTGGTTTTGTCTAGTCAGCGCCCTCTATGCTAATTATTAAAATAGCACAAAACATCAATGTTGAAAAAGAGCACAATGACAAAACAAAAAGCCTTTGTCTTCGATTTGTTTAAAAATTGAAAAGTTCACTAGCGCTGCAATGTGTGGGCGGAATAAGAATTATTTGTTTCTTTCAAAAATATTTTCTTTTAGATGGAAAAATCCAGTCCAATTGTCAAGTTTTTAATAAGTTTATTATTCATTAAAATTCAATCTTCTTCCATTTCAAGATCGGAAAACTCTTTTTTGTTAAATAGTTTAAATAATTTAACCTGTATCTTTTGTTTGAAGTTTAAAGCACCCAAACTTCGATGTCTTTACTTACCATGACGAAGTTAATCAATTACAGTAGCATCCACGGTTGTGTTTTAATTATAGACATCGGGATGTTCTGTAGTCACAACCCTTAAATTAAAGCAAATCTTCATGTATGTCAAGCAAAGTATAAACGTATACAGTTGAACCTCATTAACACTAAATCGCTTCACGTGATATATCACTTTGCATGAAACACGTGTTTAGTCCCGTGAGTCAGCAACCAATTATTATTACATTTTACATGTTTAACATAAAATATTTTGGCTAATTATCATTTAACATGAAAGGAAACAGGACAAAGTGCCGATAATATACATGTGAATAAAGTGCCAATTATTCATTTTAAGGAATGATTTTTCTATTTCTTCCCCCCCTTTGATCATAATCCGTATTAATAGTATGTAAAAAATCGTTTTCATGATGCATCGAATAAGATGAAATCCGGTTAGCATGAAATAATTATGATTGCTCATCAATTTTGTATTAAGGAAGTTCGACACACACACACACACACATATATATATATATATATATATATATAGATAGATTATAATTTTTTTATCCATATGTTGTCAATTATTAGTATGCATTGCTAATGAGCTTAATGAACACAGTTAATAGTCATTGATATGGGTTTAAGATAACAAATTTGAACAGTATTTAAGAAAGTAATANAAATTATCCAGGTGCATCTAAAAGTGGATGAATATCCCAAGACACCAAATGGGATATGATTTTTACTGAATTAAATTCTATTTTTACTGAGGTTTTTAGCAGTTATTCATGTTTGTTTGGTTTTGTCTAGTCAGCACCATCTATGCTAATTATTAAACTAGCACAAAACATCAATGTTAAAAAAGAGCACAATGATAAAAACAAAAAGCATTTGTCTTCGAATTTTTTAAAAATTGAAAAGTTCACTAGTGCTGCAATGTGTGGGCGGAATAAGATGTAGATATTTAGAATTATTTGTTTCCTTCGATAATTTTCTTTAAGATGGAAAAATCCAGCCCAATTGCCAAATTTTCAATAAGTTTATTATTCCTTAAAATTCAATCTTTTTCCATTTATGATCAGAAAACTCTTTTTTGTTAAGTAGTTTAAATAATTTAACCTGCATCTTTTGTTTGAAATTTAAAGCACCCAAACCGCGATTTCTTTACTTACCATGACGACAGAGCTTTAAAATTAACCTTTTTAACAAAATAAACCTCAACTTATTAATTATTTCATATAAAAAGTGTTCGTCATAATTGATAAATATGCTGTAATGTTTAATTGAAAAGGAGACAAAACTAGGTTTACCATGCTAAACTTAAACAGCAGAACTGAACTGCGTTATAAAGTCTGATGAAAAATTAAAAGGGAAACAAAAAAACGAAAGAGTGGGGCCAAAACACTACAGTCTTCATCGAGATAACACATAAATGATGAAAACTAAATTAAAAACAAAGCAAAACTCAAAAGCACAAAACAAAATAAAACATAGATGAATTGTACAAATTATTTTATTGCTTTCTAACCTTTCTTCTAAGTTTTCATAAATTTGTTGTATTTTCTTTTATTTCTACTAAAGAAAGATTCTCTTTATTTCAAGTACATGTTCTCTTCAGTTTCATGAAGATTTCATAGAATCGTTTCACTGAGTGCTTCGGCTCAAGAAGCAGAAATCTCTTTATGTTCTTTGTGGTGACTGATTCCTTATATACTTAGGGGAGATTGACGGCAAAAATCTCCTCTTGTACCAGAAGTTCCAATTATAGAAAAAGAGTACAATAACAGGGTGGTGACAATAATATTACCTCTTCTTGGAACGAAAATCAAAATATCATGTTCAAAAATTCAGTTGATGTTGTTTCTAAAAAGAGTTTTGATAAAATGTCTACAAAATTGGTTTAGTAGTCAAAAGGATCGTAAACCGTAGGAGAAATTTTTCATGAGAAATTCTATTGCATCATCTTGGTGACATTGGCAAAGTGACTTCGGATAAATTCAGAATAAACTATGAATGCAGATTTTTTCTTTCAAAATAATAAAATGTCTCAGAATTACTTTCCCTCTGCGTACTCACGAGTAATCTTGCTATAATTTGTTTGCCATTTCGAAAAATATTTTTCGGTCTTTGAAATTTCTGGGCTGTCTCTTGTTTTATTTGCATTCACTTTTCTATACTATGAATTTTAAATTACTTTTATGGATAAGAAGAATTTCCCATGAAGAGCTGCTTCTAAGGTACAGCGTCTTCTCAAGGTGATTTTTTTTTCTTCTAAAGAAAGATGAGAAAACCAGTTTGGCTCAAGGGCTAAGGCATTCGCCATGCAATGAGGAGAGTCATGCTGGAATCACATCAGTGGGTGACTGATACAAATTCTGCTCCCAACTCGCACCGACCACAGTGCTCACGGAAAATATATTCAATGGTAGACAGATAATTGGTTAGATTCCCGTTGCCTTCATGCGAAATATGTTAGGTTAATATATTAGGCTAAGTGCGTGACGTGTTAGGTTGCCATGGTCTTCCTCCCCACATAACACAAATGCTGGAGAGTTCCATCCAATCCTTAATCTGGAAGTTTCCTTGTATTCTGGGTTGGATTCAAAATTGCAATACTACGGAGTTCAACATTAGACGTAAACACTAATTGACTTGACTGTTCAATACCGGTTATAAAATAAAAAGAGATAGAACGAAACCATTCCATAAAAATTCTTCAAGTATAACTATCATCTTTCTAAATTTACTTAAAGTGCGAGATATTGTAAGCCACGAAAAGAAGTTAATCAATTACAGTAGCACCCACGGTTGTGTATTAATTATAGCATCGGGATGTTCTGTAGTCACTACCCTTAAATGAAAGCAAATCTTCATGTATGTCAAGCAAAGTATAAACGTATACAGTTGAACCTCATTAACACTAAATCGCTTCACGTGATATATCACTTTGCATGAAACACGTGTTTAGTCCCATGAGTCAGCAACCAATTATTATTACATTTTACATGTTTAACATGAAATATTTTGGCTAATTATCATTTAACATGAAAGGAAACAGGACACAGTGCCGATAATAAGCATGTGAATAAAGTGCCAATTATTCATTTTAAGGAATGATTTTTCTATTACCCCCTTTGTTCATAATCTGCATTAATAGTATGTAAAAAATCGTTTTCATAATGCATCGAATAAGATGAAATCCGGTTAACATGAACTAATTATGATTGCTCATCAATTTTGTATTAACGAAGTTCGACACACACATATATTTAATATCTTCCTTA
>NC_092212.1:50722203-50725797 GCF_043381705.1 Parasteatoda tepidariorum
TGTTTAATATACATAAAGATTGCAATAAATAAGAATTAATGTGAATCAATTGACAGCAAATGGGATATTTATTACTTTTTCTTTACTTTTTTGCTTAAAATGATAGAAGTCAATAAGTACAGTTGTAAAATACGCATTTTATTAGAGATAAGTATGAATTTTGTTAATTTGAGGGTATGAATTTCATTAATTTGAGGGTATGAATTTCATTAATTTGAGGGTATGAATTTCATTAATTTGAGGGTATAACTTAATGGTGTAAATCCGGTATCTGCTATGAAGTGCTAAACTGACGATAAAAGTTAATGATTTTATGTACTCAAAATAAAAAAAATAAAAACAAAATAGTTTTAAAACTTTAAATAGCGAAAAAAATAGAGGCTTATGAAGAAAAAAACGATGAAATGAAAGGAAATAGGACTAAAACATGTCGAAGTCAAAAAATTTCATTTATTTAGAAACGATTCAACCCCTGACAGATTTTTAGCTAGCAGAGTTAGAAATAATGTAATTAAATAATCTTAAAGAATCAAAAACAAATTCCTGAGGGAAACGTAAATGATCAAAAGGATTTACTCAACAAAAAAGAGTTATAAATTCTCCCTTTTACAATATACCTAAAATCCTTCTAAATCTAGAAGTTATGTCTGATACAAAAAAACATATATGAGTAATTATCAAAACGAGATATAAAAAACCAATCAAATAATTAAAACAAAGATTAAGCGTACTGTTTGCTAGAAACTATGTCTAGCTCTAAACATAAGCGATAACAAGGACGTAATCAATAGAGTTATAAAAATAAAATCCAATATTTGAAATGAAGTTAAAACTTTATTTTGCTAAGGCTTAGATCTTACACAAAAACAACTTATATTATAAAGAGAGCGTAATCAACAGAGGAATAAAAATATAATCAAATGTTAGTAATATGAAAATTGCAGAAGTTATACCAAATCCAAAAATATAAGTGATAAGACTGACGTGATCAACAAACACAGATGTAAACAAAAGTATTCAGATAATTCTAATTTTGCAAATGCCAAAGTGTCAAATCGGTATGCGGAAAAATCAGGAAATTATGCTACTAACCACCTGTCGCATTTTTAACAGTGAAAATTTTAAGTGATTTAAGAAATTTTGATTCAAGTAACGTAAATCATTTTTTTAAGCATTTCTCAAATATTGGCAAACAATGCAAGGTTTATTTCTTTAATGTATAAAAATTTATAAAAAATAAGCTTGAAATAAAGTAATTTTCATCATGTTATTAAATACTCTAAACAATTCCATATGTATTAAAATGAATAAAAAATAAAATTCTCGACTACTAAAGTGTAAATTTTCGACGAATGGCGACTGGTATATAGTTTCTCACAATCGTCATTTGATCTAACTTGTGCTGTCAGCTAAGTTGATCTAACTAATTCTGTCCTGTACTAGATAGACGCAGAAATGATAAATTAAAAGGAATACAGGTCACTAATTTGAAAACTTTTATATATAAATCTCGGAATGGATATTTTAAACAACAATCAAAATTATAAATAGGTAAAAAAAAAACTTACCTTTCTATACAAATGGCAACAAGTGTCAGTACACTAGCAAACACAAATATCGTCTGAACATACATCATAACAGTACATAATGTATCGCTCAGTATTCCCCAATGAGCAGGAGATGTAAGCTCTAATAGTTTGAGAGGTAAAACGAAAACACCAACCAGAAAGTCACAAATCGCTAAATTCACAATATAATAGTTTACGGCAGTGTGCATTTTACGGTTCGAAAAAACTGTGCAACACACTACAGCATTTCCAACTACCGCCAGCACCATTACTATAATATACACAGCCACAAAAATGAAACGCACAACTGGTATTTGTGTAAAATCAGGATATGGTTCCATTTCTGATATTTCAGTAGTTTCATATTCCAGAGTTTTATTAATAGTCAAATCAAGAACAGTTGTCATTGCTTCGGTAGTTTTAAAGCTGAAGAGGTATTAAAGTTTTCTGTAAGAAACTCTGAGAATAGCGTTCGCAATTCGTTTCCTTTGGCGTGAAAATGTTGAATATTTTAAACTGAGCTCTTCTGAAATAGTTCTAACAGAAGTGAATGCTTTGAAAAAAATCGAAATTGAAATGCGACTTGTTTAAAAAATATTATTTTATTGTATGTTTATTTTAAATCACAAGCAATTCTACGTTCTACGCTGCTTGTATTTTTTTTCTTTTTTTACAAACTTTAGATTATTGATTCACTTTAACTCTAACCTATAATGTACATATTTTTAATTTCATTTGACGAATAAGTAAATCATTTTAGAGATTGAAAATATGTTTGCCGTTGGCAATATATGAATAAAATATTTTAATTAATCTGAAATATAGTTTGTTATATTATAGAAAACTTTGAAATTGAGCATTTTTATGAATTCAGAGTAGATGCGAAAACTAATTTTGTATTAAATTTTAAATAATAAAATTTCTAATCATTCTTGCTTGTTTTATATTGATGAAAAAATAATATATTTCCAAATTTTAACAAGTTTTCATAAATGGTTCTCAATTTAAGTTTTACTCGCGCAAAATAATTTCACATTCCTTTTTCAAATTTTTTACTCCATTTATAAATGTTAAATTTGACATTTTTTTTTCAAAAATAGTATGAGGAAAATAATTAAAATTTTTAATTCTCTAAAATTTTAAACGATCTTCTCAAAATTACGACAAAAAGTATCATCTTAAGAAAATAGGAACACTATTTATTTCATGAATTTGAAAAAAAGCGTGAAACAATTTTAAACTTTTTTTAAAGAGATAACAAAAATATTTTTCCAAGTCTAAAAGTATATTTTTTCGTCAAGTTTTAGATTCGTGGACAATCTACCTAAGCAGAAACTCTACAAGTTCTTTAATAAAAGCTTGCCATTCACTTTTCGGGAGAAATAATAGTTCTCCGGAAAACGGGAAAGAAGCATCTGACAGGGACTTTCTGAGACTCTCCAGTCATTAAGTTAACACATGCGCATTGGTTACCCCCTCTTTCTGCGCTTACAGGTTTGTGATTTTGATAGAGCCTCAAATAAAGAGCCTGTTGCTTAAGCATCCAGATTTCTTTTTCTTATATTTATTTCTGAAGTATAATTTGTTTACTGAATAATATGTTAGCTTGAGCTATTAGCTTGAATCGTTAGCTCGAGAAATATGTAAAAATTGGAAAACAGATTTAGAATATGTTTCATTAACAGATCTATTGCTCTAAATGAATGAATTATTCTTTTAACTCTTTATTCTACCACTTTTTTTTTATGAGTTTACATTAAAATTTTCTTGGATAATATAAATAATCTTATTGCCAAAAACTTATTTGGTTTTTAAGAAAACTTTCTTTAGTCGGATGGTGTGTAAGAATTTTTCAAATTTTTTTTACTTGAAAAAATTGATTATTAACTGAAATTTCTGTGCTTCTAAATAAATGATACTATAGAGTCCGTGTTTAAAATACAAATAATCTAATCTTGATCCCAAGCAAACCTTTACTGTTAAATCAATATATATATATATATACATATATAACGTCCCGCAGTGG
>NC_092212.1:50726041-50752588 GCF_043381705.1 Parasteatoda tepidariorum
AGATAGATAGATAGATAGATAGATAGATAGATAGATAGATAGATAGATAGATAGATAGATATAACAATTTTGTTCAGCCTGTGAAGGGATCGAGGATATGCCATATCAGTCCGCGTTAAACTACCGTAAAATTCTCGACTCTGCTCGCAGGTTGTAGGTATACTAAAACAGGGGAGAAATCCCCTCTGCAGAGGATCAAAATTGTGATGACCCATTTTCAGATCATCCTCAGGAATGCCTCCAATACCCCATTCCGTAGCTCTCGTGCGACGTAAATAAACTGGTACTTTTAACAGCAACTATTGAAGGTAATAAATTACTCTTAAAAACCAATGTAAAACATGTTTACAAAAAGCATGCGAAACTATTTTCTAGGAACTACTTGTTATTCTTCCTATTTAATATATAAATTATAGAATCTGTTTTAAATTGTAATGCTGCACCATAGCAATACCATCGTAATTTTTTTTTCTATCTCTTTGTTTTCAATTTCGTCATCTAAAATAAGCGCAGTCCACAGTGGACTGATCTTAAAGATACGGTTCTCAGTAGAACACCGACTATCACTGTATCACTGGCTGCAGTCAGTAAGCGGATGGGTGACCGCTTTGATCAGCCTGTATAGGGACCGAGGGTGTGCTGTATCGATCCTCGCTAAACTGTTCTACCGTAAAGTGCTCGACTTCACGCACAGGCTGTCGAGCTTCCAAGGCAGGGGAGCCATTCCCTCTGCAGAGGATCCAAATTGTAATTGCATGTCTTTGGATCATCCTCTGGGATAGCTCCCAGATCTTCGTCAATAGCCCATTGTACAGCTCTATTGCGACGTAAATAAAGTACCCACCTGTCAACGCAAAGCAAGTATTTTCGCTGCAGTAGAAAATTATTATTCAGCCTCATTTTTTGTAGCGTGTTCGATACCAGCTGCAGTTATTGATGCATCTCTGTGATTCCCTTTTTAAAATGCACGCTATCCTTTCTTTAATGTGTTATCATCGTTCTTATAAGTCATTCGAACTCGTAAACCTGAAGATTTATAAGCAAATAATATATAATCATGTAATTAATGTAGCATCTGATGATTAGAAGGCCGACATAGTCAAGAGATCAATGTCTTAGAGTGCCGCAATTAAGGTAGTATATTATCGTGCTTAAATCACTGAGCATCATCAGCCAAGGAATATTTAAAAGCGATTTGCTTACAAGCATGTAGTAAAACTTTTTTTTTCTATTTCCAATGGCAGACATGAAAGACAAATTTATAGCTGAGAGCAATACAAAGAAAAAACAAAAAACAGAAACAAGAGCAGCAAAAAGAAAGAGTCTATAGGTCTTTAATAATGTATCTTGCCCGCCAATAACGTTCCTACAAGGGCCCAGGAGGAAGTGCAGGGCAACGTCTCAAATGGTTAGCGTCCATTTCTTCTTGCAGGTTACATAATGGACAAAAGGGGCTTGAAAAGATTTTGATTCTGTACAGGTGTTTTGATAAACAGTCATGGCCAGTGGCAAGGCGGAAAAGGGCGACAGATTTTTCTCTTGGCCATGACGGAATATCTTTAATTCCTTCCAGCCGGCCCTTATCTTTATTTGCCTCTTGGAGTTTTGCCTCAAATGTTGTTCGAAGAGAGATTTTTATTAGCCTTTTTGCGGTGTAGAAAGGAACTGGCTCAAAAGATATTTGTAGAATCTTGGCGACTTTTTTGGCCAAGAAATTTGCCGTTTCGTTACCTTGAAGTCCACAGTGCGCTGGTACCCATTGCACGGCGACATTTTTGTTGTTGTTACAAAAAGTGGTAAAAGTAAAAGTGGTATATGAAAAACTGAGGGTTGACATAGTCGAGATTCCAAGGTCATGTAAGATTGCAGATTATTGTTTCTATGTTACTGAGTTGCGAAAATAATATAATCGAATAATATATAAGAACTAATATGAAGTTTGATATGCTTCTTTAAAACGACTGAGAAATTGACACATTGACTGAAGAACGGCCGACGTTATTAAACTCGATTTTTCAGTTTAATTAAATGTTTATTGCATGTATGCACCTTCGACTAAATACTCTGTTGATTGTTATTTATTTATTGGTGCACATACATATTGGCTTGTGAGCTCAATTAGTAAGCTTAGTGAGCTCAATTAGCTCATTAGTTGTTAGCTCATAAGTAAGGTTTAAAAACCTGTGTCAAGTCGAAAGACAGACATTACATTTCTGAGAAGGACTGTACAAAGATTCATCCAAGATTACGACAGGATTCGAACCCGCTACCCCCGCGATTCTCCCCAGTTGATGTAGATAGATATTGTTAGGTATTTTATTTACGTCGCACTAGAGTTGCACAATGAACTATTGGCAACAGTCTGGAAAACATCCCTGAGGATTATTTGCAGACATACCATCACACTTTTGATCCCGTCCCGCAGTGGACTGACCGTTTAGACACGGTTCCCAGCAGATCACCGAAGTCAAGCAGTTTCTGCGCATTTTCCAAAGCAGTTCCTGCGCATTTTCCGAAGTTTCTGCGCATTTTCCAAATTCTTTAACAACATATTTAATTTATTTTCAGAATATACTAAATTAATGATATGCTCTCTTCTACAATTGCTTGGTAATAATTTTAAAGATTATTATAAGAGATTATGTTTATTGTCTGATATAAAAGTATATCTACTACGTGTTTATAGATATAGATATTTGCATTTTTTTAAGTGTGTGTATTGATATCAATGTGTAACGTGTATATTTGCGTGTTACGTGTTTATTGATATCTACGTGCAACGTGCATATCTGCGTGCTAAGTACTTATATCTACGTGTTAATTTTTAGTAGTAAAAGATAATGAAAATTAAATTTTTTTTTGAAGTTGTGTTTGTGATGTCCGAAATCATAAATTCCTTTTCACTTCATTTTCTGAGTATGTGACTTATAGTATTATGTTATTGATTCTTAAAATGATTTCAAAATTTTTCAAAAATGTTTATTTTTCTCAGTAGAAAAATTTACTCTTCTTTTGCCGAAAATATTTTTCATCCGAAACCATTATATACAAAAAATATATCTTTACTTTTGTTTGAAATATATACAACAAAAAAATAACAGGTTCTTTTTAGGCATTATTGAAAAACTCAATGAATAAATGTATTAAGAAATACATGTTTTTGTAATATGCTTACAGAGTGTTCTGATATCATAATCCTGTTTTACTTTGTATAAACCAATATTTTTGTTGTAAATTAAGGAAAAATCAGGAATATTTCATAAAGTAAAAATAAACTCTTTGAAAAATATTTTGGCAACACTTTTTTAGGAGCTGAAAGTATGAATTTCACTGCAGTTATTCATAAATAACAATTGCAAAGCCCAACGGTTGCAAAAGCAACCCATGAAAAGTATAGTTTTTNGTGTTAACATGTCTTATATACTAGTGAATTGGAATTGTATTTTTGTAGTGATCGACGCACTACAAACAGTTTAACGAGGACCGATACCGTGCACCCTCGGTCCCTACGTAGGCTGATCAAAGTGGTCACCCACCCGCACACTGACCTCAGTCAAATATCAGTAAATAGCTGCGATGGCTCATGGGATGGAGTGTTCGCCTTCCAATGAGGTGAACCGGGTTCAAATCTCAGTGATGGCTGGTTGATACAAATTCCGCATCCGGTTCGCACCGACCATAGTGCTGACGTAAAAATATCCTCAGTTGTAGACGGATCATGGATTAGAATCTCCCTGCCGTCGGGCTAATCTCTCTAAGCTACGAAGAAGCGGGTTAGTTCCATCAAAAAGTCCTCCATGCTGGCTAGTTTGTCTCAATGCTCGATCCAGGAGTACTTTCGTCTTCTGATTTTGGCTCAAAATTACAAGACTATGGAGTTGAACATTAATAATCGTGAAGGTCGACTTGATTAGGTTGTTCACCGCAAGTTGTGAAATATAAAATAAAATAAAATATCTTTCGAATGCGACTATACATTGATTGAAAGCTGCTCTGAATAAAACTTTAGCAATTAAAAACTTAAAAAGATCCTTTATCATAAGCTGGATTCTTTCCCCTTAGGTTTTCTGAAGATTGGCTTATGAATAATATTAATATTACATTTATGCCAATATCAAATTATGACATCATTTTAATAGTTACTTCGGTTATAAATTTTATCGGCTTATGAAATAGAAATAAATTATACTTTTAAAAGTCTTCCACTAGAAGGAATATTTAAAAGTAAATTAAACTATTCACTGAGCAAGCTATCGTATTAATTAGTGAAACTGTAGTTAATTTTTAAAAAAATATTTCTGCGCATTTTCCAAATACTTTAACAACATATTTAATTTATTTTCAGAAGATACTAAATTAATGATATGCTCTCTTCTACAATTGCTTAATAATAATTTTAATAATTGTTATAAGAGATTACGTTTATTGTCTGATATAAAAGTATATCTACTACGTGTTTATTGATATTTGCATTTTTTTAAGTGCGTGTATTGATATCAACGCGTAACGTGTATATTTCCGTGTTACATGTTTATTGATATCTACGTGCAACGTGCATATCTGAGTGTTAAGTACTTATTGATATCTATGTGTTTATTTTTAGTAGTTAAAGATAATGAAAAATATTTTCTTTTCTTATTTTTTGAAGTAATGTTTGCAGTGTCGAAATCAAAAATTCCTTTTAATTTCATTTTCTGAGTATGTGACTTATACTATTTTATTATTGCTTCTTAAAATGATTTCAAAATTTTTTCAAAAATGTTTATTTTTCTCAGTAGGAAAATTTACTCTTCTTTTGCAAAAAATATTTTTCATCCGAAACCATTATATACTAAAAATATATCCTTACTTTTGTTTGAAATATATACAACAAAAAAATAACACGTTCTTTTTAGGCATAATTGAAAAATTCAATGAATAAATGTATTAAGAAATACATGTTTTTGTAATATGCTTACAGAGTGTTCTGATATCATAATCCTGTTTTACTTTGTATAAACCAATATTTTTGTTGTAAATTAAGGAAAAATCAGGAATATTTCATAAAGTAAAAATAAACTCTTTGAAAAATATTTTGGCAACACTTTTTTAGGAGCTGAAAGTATGAATTTCACTGCAGTTATTCATAAATAACAATTGCAAAGCCCAACGGTTGCAAAAGCAACCCATGAAAAGTCTAGTTTTTATCTCTGAGGCACATCAATTACAACAAGTAATTTTAAATTGATATTTATATATTTATTCTCATGAATGAGAAGCCTAATGACGGCTAATATATGGCAATATTAATGTTGTTGTTGACGTATACCTGTTTAGGCGGAGGGGGCGCGATTGTTCTTGTTTTCAAGTGGCGCCATCTATGGCCAATAATTCGACTTCTGCCACACCATACGTCGCACCCGTTTATAGGGCGAACCCATTCATACATGCATTCCTTCATCTACAGATCGTAATTTTGACCTGAATCAGAGAACGATCAATCTCCAATCCAATACCCTCAGAAGTTTTGATTTGTTATGGGAACATGGAGGATTTTTGCGACTCGACAGCTTTAACGTGCATCAGTCACTTTACTACAAGGGGAGTCTTTGGCAGGCGAGGTTCAAACCCACGAACTCTCTGACATGGGCCCAGCGCCCTACCGACCAGGCTTATCCATCCAGCAATATTAATAATGGCTTAAAAAAACTTGTTACAGATAGTGCAAATAAAAGGAAGACAGCAAAAAAATACAACCAGAGTAATAGTGTAATTTGATACTGCTGTCTTCAAGTTTCAGAGCGTTTGGCAGAAGATCTATTACCCCTCAACAGCGATGACTCCTTTATCAGTTCTACACTGTAAAAACTGTGGTGTAATAACTATCCAAATTTGGTTATAAAATGCATGCATATATTTAGATGTATGATCAAAATATTTATGTTCTCATAGAATTACATAAATCTGTCAATCGTATAAATTAATTTTATATAATTTAACTTCTAATCACTTCATTCACTATTAGTTTCTATTCACTTATTTAACTTCCATTCCCGTAATACCTATTCGAATTTGGTTATAAAATGCATGTATATATTTCGTTGCATGATAAAAAATATTTATGCTCTCATAAGATATACGTAAATCTGTCAATTGTATAAAGTAATTTTATGTAATTTGACTTCTATTCATTTCATTCACTATTAACTTCTGTTCACTTATTTAACTTCTATTCACGTAGCATCTATTCGAATTTTGTTATAAAATGCATGTATATATTTAGTTGCAGGATAAAAAATATTTATGCTCTCATAAGATTTACGTAAATCTGTCAATTGTATAAAGTAATTTTATGTGATTTGACTTCTATTCATTTCAAATTCATATCAATTGTTTGTCTGTCCTGTGTGTATATTCGATCTACAAACCAATTCTTTTTAGAAATAATGTATATCCATCCTAAGCCGATGATGATTCTTGCTTTAAATTGTATCGTAAAAAAAAACTTTATTGATTTTTATGTGTTTTATATCTTTATGCAATCATAGAATTTAATGTTACTAAATAAAAAGCACGTTGCAGGCTACTTTACACCAAGTAGTGTCAAAGAACATTTTAAATGTTTCATCCTTGGTTTTAGTGTAATAATAAAAATAGGAAAACACCACTTACTTGGGTATTTGCTACCATTTTTGGTTTTCAGAGACACGAAAATGTTTATAATTAATTTCTAGAGCCTTTATCAAAAAGCACACAGATTGATAGTTAATATTTAAGTTTAAAAAAATAGTTATTGAAATCTTTTAAATTACTATTAAAAAAATCAGAATTCAAAGAATTAAGCATGAATGTCTGCAGAAGAAAACAAAGATTTGAAATGCAATTATTCGAAACATTTCAGTGTACTGGTTTTGAGGCTTTTCATTTTCTACGTCCTAAATTTGACATATTTTAATTAGATTTATGATTTTCTTTCTCGCTTAACTATTTATAATCAACCATTACTGGGAAAAATATTTTTAATCAAACGTGAGTTCATCACAACTAAATAAAATGTACATTTAATTGTTCCATTTTAAAACTTTAAAAATTTCATATTTTCTAAACTCAACTTGTTGTTCTTTGATTTAAAGCTTAAACTCAGATAATGATTAACAGAAAAACTTCCTTTAGAGACAAACTCTAATATTTCTTTCGAACTTAACTAAACAGGATTAAAATCATGAATAAATATAATATTTTTCCATCTAGGAGTTTTTTTTCTTTTATAAATATAGTTTGGACTTCTAACTTCATATTTTACGCTTTAATCACACTTACTAAGCGAGTTAGTCATAAGAGCTTAAAAAATAGTCGTAAAATGAATTAGGTGGTGGAATTCATGTTTATTAAATTCTCAAGAAAAATATTTTACGTAGTTAAGACTTTATTTTCATTTCATTTATTTATTGTACAATGAGATAGATTTAATCTTAAATATGTTTAGTTGTTCTTGATATTGGATTTGTTTGTAAATGCATCAGATTTCTTTTATTAAAATATACCAATAAATTATTTTAGGAAGATTGTGTTAACATTTAAAATTTCTATTCGTTGTACAAAGTTAATTAGATATGTAACTTGGTCCAGTAGAGTTCTATATAGCTCACTAAAAAAAATTTCTTTGAGTGAGTTGATTTTGTTCACTACATTTTTATGTTTTGCTCTTAGCTTAAAAAGTTCGCTACCCTACAATAATATATTTTCGGCTTTCTTTAAAAAAAATTTTCATTTATCACTTAGAGAATTATTTAGAGAGTTATTTTGTAACTTTAGAGATATTTAGTTCACGCGAGTTCTTATACTTAGCTATAAGTTTTAAAGCTATCAAAGGTTTGATAGACTTACAATAAATTACGAAAGGAAACAAGTATTTTTAAACATCCTATGCCAGAAAATCAAGCAAAAAGGTTGTAAATTGTATCGATTACTTGCAATTATTTGTACAAATTTCGTAAACCTAGCTTAATCATTCATGGAGATATGGACATTTTTACGTCTAAAATTTTTTTGCTGTATCTTTAAAGTTGTTCAATAAAATTAAACAAAATTTTTGGAACGATTTAAAATGAATAGCAAAACTATTTTTTAGCAATCATTAAGAACTGCGCAGAAAAATATTTTTAAAAAAATAGCGCGTGGAGTCCCTCCGCGTGGAAGAAGTTAAACTTCGCACCCTGCGACGTTAATTGTAGAAGAATCAGCAGTCGTAGAAGGATCACTAGTTCTATTCAACGACTCTTTTTCCTGCTCCGCTTGCTTCCGTGCTCTGTAATAACGGTAAGATTGTGCATTTTTCCCTCGTGGACCCCTTGAACCAGTGGAAGAACTTGTGGTTGCCTGATCGTCTCGCCATGGAAAATTTATTTGTATTAATAATGTATGTGAATGCGTCATAATGTAATTTCAGAAGAGAAAACCTAACAATCAATTGATATCCACAAGAGACATACCTTGACATAACCTTAAATCCGTCGCATTGTCCGTGGGATTGTTTTCACTCATTTTTTACAATTGTTATCCACTAAATTTGAAAATAAAAAATACTACCCTATTAAATTATATGTGTATCAAAACAAACTAAAAAAATATTTATAGAAAAACAATACTTTTATGACTTTTATTATTTTTATGCTAGTGAGAACCAAAACAATATGGAAATGAATGAGGGAAAACTGGATCCTACCACGTGATTTTCCGGCCAATAAAAATGTAGTGTTAAACGTTTAACGCAACCTTGTTGGAAGTCGCATAAGAAGTATAACTTCAAAAAATAAACAAAATTTTTAGAGTTATTTTTATTTAATAATAAAAATATTTTAAATTTACTACTCAAAATTTGAAAGAAACAAATTGTTAAAACTTGCGCAAGATATGAGTATTTAAAGTAATCATTTCATACTGCGCATACGCGCAAAACATTTAAAATTTTCTTTTTCCATAATTTTGTTTAGAATCGTACACGGTAACTCATGAAAAAACTCCGGTCTAAATATCTAAAAAATGCAAGAAGTTTCTAGCAAATTTAAAAATAGCTTTTATTCTCTTTTTTTGATGAAAGCTCTAAATGATAAGGGGGTTTTCCACAAATTTTAATTTGTGTCATAAAATAAAATTTTCACCCTAAAATGATGGTCCGGACAACCTAAATGTGATGGTTGTTAGGAAATGTTGTTGTCGTCGTTGGCCATTAAGGCACAGGGGGTGTAATTGTTCTTGTTTACCAGTGGCACCATCTATGGTATTAGCAACGCTTAACCCCGTCCCGCCCTCTGGCGGGGGCAACCAGGGAGTACTTTTATTGATCAACAAAATGTGCAAAATCAATTCCCAGTTTGAAAAACAAAGGGAACATGAGTATTTACAATGAGGAATATAAAGAGTGGCTTGAATTCAAGATGTAGATAGCAAAACAGATGAAAAGTTGACCCAAAATACATGGTATCCTGAACATAAGGTTGCAAAACAGATGAAAAGATGACTCCATCAAAAAAGTATCTAAAAATGTAAAAATGCAATAAAATGTAAAAAGCAGATATTTGAACAGATGAAAAGTTTACTCGGTGTACAAAATCGTTAATTTTATCAGTTGGAGAGCTGACCCAGTCCACATATCAAAACGAGTTTAAATGTGAAAGTAAGTACAGATGAAATGTTAATTCAATACACAAAGTGTCCTGTATTTTAATTGTAAAAGTCAGGGTAGGTGGAAAAGGAACTTTCCACCTCTACAACAAATCGAAAAGTTTGATTAGTCTTTGAAATTCAGTGCGTGATGTCAATATTCTGAGAAAACACAGTTCCGACATTTTCGTTATTATAACATGTCTGGTGGCAAGCCAGCGCTAAAGTGGTTTTTGATTATTCGCTCAATGCCCTTTTGCATAGCTGGTATTCTCCAGTGTTGTTTGAGGGAGCTATAGGTCAGGTTTGCCTGAAAATTTGCATGTTATCAAATAGAGGGCAGTGAATCAGTAAATGATGCAGGTCATCTGTAACTTTGCAGTTATTGCATAGGGGAGATTTATTTATTGTGAAATTTGAATTGGTATGTACCCTGGTTGACGTGGTTTGTGATAAATTGATTCAAGTAGAAATTTCCATAAATTTTACGGTAATTTACCTTCGGAATTAGATGGTGGGTACACCTGCCCTGGTTTTGATCATCATCCCACATATTTTGGCAAAGATTTATGTTTCGTTTGAACATCGATAACTTTACTGATCTTTTTTGGTTTCTGATTAAAGAGATCTATTTCGGGTCTTTGGCAGGCCAATTATGCCTGACTGTCAGCTTCCTCGTTGCCGTGGTGCCCGACGTGAGCTTTAATCCAATGGATTATCATATTTGATTTATATTGGTCTTTCAACATTTTAATTAAGTAATCGTTTTCCTCAGGGTTTGCTAGTGCTTGTAATCTCGAAAGGGAATCGGAAAAGATAAGAACATTTCCATTTAATTTGTTCCTTATTATTCAATACATTGCTTGAAGAATCGCCCATAATTCTGCTTGAAAAACGGATGAGTAGTTATTAAGTCTATATCTATAACAATCAATTTGAATATTCGTATACCACGAAGGCGCATCCTACCTAACCATCTATGGTATTAGGAAATAATCAACGTAATTAACATGAGAAAAGTTAATTGCTGTATTTTTCAGCTTAGGGTGTTCAAAAACTTTTTTTTCATTCGTAATTAATTACCAAATACGCAAACCTCTAAAAACCTTATACTTTATTAATATGTATGAGAAATTACATGACTTGACTAAAGTTTTAAAATAATTCTCTAGGTATTTTTTGAAAAATGTGAAAAAATTAGTTAGTGTAGAAGGGGTTCCATTATTATTTTGTATAACCCCTTTCTAGACTTTTTCGGTGTTACATTTATTCAGCGAAGGAAAAAAGCAAGCAAATAGATTTTGTACAACTTTTGCATGGGTGACCGAGAGGCGAATAAAAAAAATAAAGAATTTGAAATTGTTAAGTGTACAGATTCGTGATTTTGTCATGCAGCTAGATGCACGAATTCTACGTATGGAATTATTACTATACCTATATTCGTATTTCTTCGATTCTAGTATAGGAAATCATTCTGAATATGAAGTCATCTATATGTATAGTAATATGTAGATGAGGCTTTGTGTTTAAAATATGTCTTTAAATCTATGTTCTTTTAGGAATCAGAAAAATAGAAAACATGTCATTTTTCGCATATTACTTCATTAAAAAATTACATATTACTTTCGTCAAAATCGTAAAAATTATTAAAAAAATAATAAAAATGAAGAAAGATCTAGAACACTTATTTACTCATAGCATTGAAATACTTGAAAATTTCAGTGGTCTTTGATAAATGTATGAAAACCTCGTTCGAACGAATACATGGAGCATTTTTTCTCGGACTCAGTTCGGCAATAAAATAGAATTACTGGATCGGACATCGTCTTTGGTGATTAATAATGCGCACAGTGTGCCAAGAAGAAAAAAAAATCGCCCTGTATAGCTTTTGATCTAAGAATCGAATCTTCACGTTTTAGGATTCATTCTTACTGGTTCAAGGGACCTACTTCGAATATGTTAATTATTTAGAACAGACGATATTTAAAATTACGAAGTCAGACACACAAAAAAACTTTCTCTGAAAGAACATTTTTTTTTCGATGGATTTGGATTTCTGACCCCTAAACTATAGGGGAAAACCGCAATTTGGGAAATATGGTTCTGATAGTTTGGTCAGGAGAACGGTCCAAAAGTTAGACCCCCTAATATTAATTAAGAACAATTTATTTAAAAAAACACAATTCTAAAATTAAATGTTATTTTAACATCAGTCTTGTAAATAATAATAATTTTTGGCAGAGTCTTATGAAAATACTGAGAATTCATGATATATTTAATATATTAAAAATTCAATTTTACAGCTTTTTTTGTATTATACCCAGTAATGAGGCAATATGGTTGATAAATACAACTACTTTTTTAAGAACCAGTATTACAAAATGTACCTTCATATTAGCATATGTATCAATAAAAACAAAGGGAAAAACTGAAGTTCACATTTATTAAAAAACAGCTAGATGCATTTTAAATAATGAATAGTAAATTTTCATTTACTAAAAATAAATTGGAATATTTAACATTTTTGATAGATGATAAGCTATAGAAAATATTATTTTGCGATACGGCTGACTCATATAATAATTTTAAAAATTATTTGATTTGTGGTTGCTAACTTTGTTAATTAAAATATTGTAAACTTAAGGAAATCATGAGAAAAAATTAAGTCTAAAAATAATTTCACTTCTTTCATTGCAATTAAAAGTTGAAAAAAATATTAATATACTTCGAAATAGAATTAAAATATTAATTAAAGAAATTTTAAAAATCATCAACTATAATGAAATACACTTTTTACTCGATATATTTATTTTAATAAAATCTTACCTTTAATTTATGTAATTATTGTATTTTTTTTTAATAATTAAAAGGGTATTGCTTTATAAATATTTTTAAGTGGCATATATCAAAAAGTTAATTTTTAATGAATTAGTATAATTTATTTTGAGCAGTGACAAAAATATCTATCAAATTTAGCTAACGATGCTGTTTCGGATTTCTAATATTCTGTTTTAGTTTATTTGTTTTTAATTCAGTCAACAATTTCTATCTTTTTATTCAGTTCATCTTATTTTTAAAGCTTGCTTTTCATTTTATAGATAATATTTTATAATAATTTAGTAATACGAGTCTGTACAGTCGTAGTACACTGTAAAATATACTTCAGGATCAAATTACGGTAAAAAGTACCAGTACTGTGGGTTCCAGTATTTTTTATCATAAAATCTATTTTTGACGTCAAATTTTACGAAACAAAAAAGCTGATATATACTGAAATTTTTACAGTAATATTTACTTCAAAATCAATGAGTAACAATAATCGCATTTTTTTAGTAACAATAATCTAATAAATGATACAGTAGAAAATACGGCGAAAAATTTTTACTACGAAATGGATGTTACGGTAAAATGAATTTTATGAATGCTGCACTCATGTTTTGCGTAATTTTTTCCGTAAAATATTATGAAAAAAAATCTGATATAACCTAATTTTTACAGTATTATTTACTGAAAAATCACTGAATCACATTATTTAAATAAATATTACAGTAAAAATTACGGTAGGGATTTTTTACGTTAAAAATGGATTTTACGGTTAAATGAGTTTTATGAATGCTGCACTCAGGATGCTGGTACTTTTTACCGCTCCTTTACACTGTAAAATTGTACGGAACAAAACATCTGCTGTACCATAATTTTTATATACAGTAATATGTACTATAAAATCATTTAGACAAAAAAATCGAATTAACATTACAGTAAAAATTACGGTATGAAATAATCACGATAAAAAATGGATTTTACTCGAAAGGAATTTTAATGGTGACTGCCCTCAAGTACTTTTTACTATAAAATCCATTTTTACCGTAAAATTTGACGAAACAAAAATTAGATGAACCATAATTATTACAGTAATATTTTCCGTAAAATCACTGAATCAAGTGATTAAATAGATACTATAGTAAAAATAATAATTTCGTAATATTTTCAAATTGTAATATTTTTAAATCCTCTACTTATATAATTTGTAGTGAAATTATAGTTTTATTCGATTGCAAATTATTCAATAAGAAGTTAATGCCAGTAAAACCATTTTCAGTTAAGTATGCTAAGTGCTTTTTTGGAGAAAATACTTCATATCTATAAAGCGTTAAAACTAATAAAACTTCTAGCATTATTTAAAACAATATAATTTATAATAGAAAAATGAAAAATGCTAACAAGATTTGGGAGAATAGCTCTTGAGAGATCAAATTTTAAATACATTACTTTTTCAATATTTATAATTCTAAAACTATACAATCGTGTGTTGGTAAGTTTCGTATTTTGTCATTCAAATGTATACTCTTTAAGAGGATTTAAAACTTTAAATACCTTATAACTCAAAATTGTTTGAGCGTTATAAAAGAAATAATGAATTTTAATAATTTAAAATTATTAAATTATTCCCTGCATTTAGTTATCTTTAAGTAAATTTTATAATTGTGTGAAAAAATTTTCAATTAGCTTAAAAAGTTCTAAAAACATGGCAAAAACATGTAAAAATTAAATTAACATAAGGGGACAAAAATTTCTCCTGTCTGCACAATCGTTAGCTTATTTTCTGATAGCGATACTGTCACTTAATACTGTCACTGATACTATCTGATACTGTCACTTAATTATAAGATAGCATTAATTAGTTAGCAATGTTGAAATTTTCTTTATCATTAAGATTGCCATTTAGTTTGTGAAAATCGAATCATTAGAATAAAAGTTATTTGAGTTACTTTATAGCGTGTTCAAAAAGTGTGCTTTACTTTCACTAAAAAATTATAGCAAAATTTCTATGAAAACTTCTAAAAACTAAATAAGTTACATTTTTAAACATTAAAAAACATATTATTTATTCTGTTATTAAAATCTCCCTGAATTTTGTTTCTAGGGAAATAAATTGAAAATATAGTTTGGAACTATTTTTAAAATAATTTTTTAAAAAAGTTTGCAAATATATATTATTTTTTTTAGTTCACACTTTACGCTTGTCAACTCATTTTCGATGAGTGTTAAAAATACTATCAGATAAATAGTTGCATAATAACAAATATTCTGAGCAGCTTAAGTGATAAATGAAATTATGAAAAGCATTTTAAATATTTACATTCAAACGAAAATTTTAATCAAAGTAATTCCAGGGGAAATATTTTAAAAATACACAAACTTTAAAATTCGCACGTATGTTATTCCTAAAAATAATGATAAATATGCATTTTTAATTGGAATCACATTATGCTAACAATTGTTGTTAGGTTTAAGGTAAAACAGCAGCTTTGCATTTAAGCCAGCATTTTTGTAATTTACATTAAATTTCTTACATTCTTAGAGTTTCGAAACAATTTTAAAATGTTCTCTATTGTATGCGTAAGTATTTAAGCTTTGTTACATTTAAATGAATTAAATAGCGTAAGATTTTAGAAAGGTTAAAATTTTAAATTTTAACATTTTGAAAAGCACCTTATAAATTTCAGCAAATTCCAAGTGAAATATTTAGTTTTCCATGACTTTTAAAATACGAAATTTAAGTCAGTAAAACTATTTTTCAACAAAGGTGAACATTTTTGAAGAAACTACTTAATGTATATCTTTGAATTTCATGATATATTTATGCAGATACCAAACATATAAAGTGTTTCATAAAGATCACAATTAAAAAAAAGAAATTTAAATCCTTATCAAAAATTCTTATCTTGATCAAAAATCTTTGTCAAAATTGAAGCAAAAAGTATACACATTAAACATAGCAAATTAATATTTAATGTTTAATTTAAATCTTATAATAAGTCTTGTATTTATTTGTTTATTCNATCACATTATGCTAACAATTGTTGTTAGGTTTATGGTAAAACAGCAGTTTTGCATTTAAGCCAGCATTTTTGTAATTTACATTAAATTTCTTACATTCTCAGAGTTTCGAAACAATTTTAAGATGTTCTCTATTGTATGCGTAAGCAGTAAAGTATTTAAGCTTTGTTACATTTAAATGAATTAAATAGCGTAAGATTTTAGAAAGGTTAAAATTTTAAATTTTAGCATTTTGAAAAGCACCTTATAAATTTCAGCAAATTCCAAGTGAAATATTTAGTTTTTCATGACTTTTTAAATACGAAATTTAAGTCAGTCAAACTATTTTTCAACAAAGGTGAACATTTTTGAAGAAACTACTTAATGTATATCTTTGAATTTCATGATATATTTATGCAGATATCAAACATATAAGGTGTTTCATAAAAATCACAATTAAAAAAAAAATTTTAAATCCTTATCAAAAATTCCTATCTTGATCAAAAATCTTTGTCAAAATTGAAGCAAAAAGTATACACATTAAACATTGCAAATTAATATTTAATGTTTAATTTAAATCTTATAATAAGCCTTGTATTTATTTGTTTATTCATTTATTTATTTATTTACTTCGCATTATATTCAATTCGTGGATTCATTCCAAAAGCGTATTGTTTAAAAAACAAGCACAGTTTTAGTAATATATTTGCTGTAAATCCTTCGAACAGTTGTTATTTTCCTAATTTTATATTCATTTTTGCACGATAAGTACAATTCTGAACTTAAAAATGGATTTAGTTTGCCGCAGCACCAAAATTTGTGGCAACTATATACACCGAAGAGCCCCACCCTGCTAATAACATGTAGGACCACCTTTAGTGTTATGCCGCTCAAACATTTCAGAGATTTATGTACGAGATTCTCGGAGATTTAGATTTTTGTTTTCCTTATCTCGACGATGTACTTGTAGCATCTGAAAATGAAAGCGAGCATTTAAAGCATTTGGAAGAAATTTTTCATAGATTTCAAAAATATGGACTTGTTCNTAAGGTCAGGTGAATTTGGGGGCCAAGACATAACTTGAAAGTCACTGGAATGTTCCTCGAACCAATACTTGACGATTCGACCCTTATGACATGGTGCATTATCCTGTTGGTAAACACCATCCCCCGCAGGAAAAACTGTTGCCATGAATGGGTGAACCTGGTCTGCAATAATACTCAAGTAGCTTACAGACGTCAGGGATTGTTCTATGAGGATTATGAGTCCTAATGTGCCCCATGAAAACATTGTTGCTGGGCGAGAAACAATGAAAACCTGGGCGAGCC
This sequence comes from Parasteatoda tepidariorum, assembly GCF_043381705.1. NCBI lineage: Eukaryota > Metazoa > Arthropoda > Arachnida > Araneae > Theridiidae > Parasteatoda > Parasteatoda tepidariorum. Next base: position 50,742,832 of record NC_092212.1, read on the forward strand.
CATTGTTATAGATGGAGGGAGGTCATAATGTAATGGCTCTTCGGTGTACATGAAAATGTTTTGCAGTGTAGTTGCCACTATTTTTGGTGTTAAGGTAAGCTAAAAGTTTTAACAGTGCAAGTAATCACAATTTTTATTTACTTTTTTACTGGTATAGTTTTATATATTTATTTATCAATTCTTTTATTGTTCACTGACCAAACATATTCGCATTAGAATCAATTCATGGCTTCATTGCAAAAACATATCGTTTAAAAAACATGCACAGTTTTAGCAATGTAATTGCACTAATTCGTTCACCAAAAATGGTGGCAACTATACACCAAAATAATTTTTACAGTGTAGTTGCCACCAATTTTGGTGTTGAAGTAAACTAAATATTTTTAAAGTGCATGTAGTCACATTTTTTTATTTACTTTTTCACTGTTATAGTTTTATTTATTTATTTATTTTTAATTATTCATTCATTTTTTTGTTTGTTTACTGAGAACACGTGTTTTCAATCGCCTAAGAGTCAACCCATGGCTTCATTGCAGAAACATATATTTAAAAAAAAACAAAACCTACATACATTTAACTACAATTCCGTAATTGAAAATATATTTAGTTTTCCTCAACACCAAAAATGGTTGGTGGCTATACACTAAATCTTCTTACAGAAGCCTAGCAGTCAAACCTGTCTTCTCAGATTATCAGGATCTTCAATTATCAGGAATTACCTTCTGGTTAGATATTCTATTCAAACATCTTGGATAACTCCTTAATAATTTAAAGACATTATTAATTCAAATTGTCTACATATATGTGGATTTCAAACTGTGCATCACTCTGAAAATTATTAATGATTATTCTATGACAAGTATTATATGACAAAAAAAGGAAAACAAATTTATTTCATTTTGTTTGTATTTCCAGTACTGTTCCCTCAGAAAATAAAACAAAATATTAACGAAAATATTTTATAGGAAATGCAATAAATACTAAATATATATTACATATTTTACAATATATAATACTGTAATATTATACTGTTCAGATATATAATAGGACAGACAACTCAAAGACGATTTAAGTAGTTTGTTTCTCCCTACTTGAGACTTGTTCCTGGTATTAGAGGGAAAAAAGCCGAGAAGAGACATAAAGAACATGAGAACTGGACAGTAATTGCTCCATTTCCTGGTACGTCTTTTTAACTGTGATTCAAGTAACCGTACATTTTATTTCAGAAGATTTGTTTTCTCTCTCTTTTATCTTATTGAATAGTACAAAAACACTGAGAAATGCGTGTCTATACAACAATTTGAATTGGTTTCAGTTTAACACTAGAGAAATGAATGGGACTAATTTGGTCCCTCCAGTTTTTAACTGCCCTCTAAATCAGAAAAATAAATTTGAAAGTGTTGAGCACTTTTCATAATTTGATCTCATCTAAAGTGCTTAATTAATGATTCATGAGTTAGCCTTATAAAACCGTATACATAGAAATTTATGCCTAGAATGATGGGAGGGGCGGATTGATCCCTAAAATAGTTTCGTAAGTATCCCATAACCGCAGGCAATTTTGGGTATAAGGTACCTTTTGGTATACTTAAGATACCCCAGGTTCATTAAAAAAAAGTGTTACAACACATCTATAATAATTATTTTTAGAAAAAAAGAAACTCAATTATCTAAGAAATTAATATGTAAGTATAACTGAAAAGCCAGTATTTTATTTAATCAAATATTTTCATTCATGAAATCGAATAAAATAGAAAAAAAGACACTATATCATGTCTGTGATTTTCAGGTACACTAAGAAAAAAAAGTATCGTCAAAACTACCAGAATATGGTAACATTTTACCTTGCTTCTGGCTCTATGGACACATCAAAAATTTTGGTTATTTATACCAAAGCTCTTTGGTGATTTTTAAAAGTAACTATAAATTATAGTTTCATAATAAGTGGTAAAATTTGGTAAATTTATCATTATATCCAAAAGCATGACATAAAAACTTTTTATTTGGTTAACTTTGCTTGTTAGTTTCGCATTTTCTACTGAAGTGTGTTTAATGAGAAAAATAATTTTGAAAACCAGAATCCATGGTAAACTGTTACGTATGAACGGAGAAATATATGAACATATGAACGTGAAAATTACCAAACAAATGGTATAAATACCGTTATATTTTAATTTTATATATTTAATATTTTAATTTTATATAATAAAATTATAGTTTTTTATCAAAAACATCATTAAAATAGATTATGATAATTTTTTCACTGTGTCAGTTTTTATATGTAATTATTACCCTTAAAGAAATTTTATTCTCTTTATTATGCAATAAATTCAGTCTACGTTAAAAAAATATTTTTTTTTTAAAAAATACTTTTTTTGATCATTTTTCCTTTTTTAATTTATTACTTGCGTTATCTACGTAGTTAAAACAGTTTCTTACAATAAAAACAATTCACAAAAAATATTTATGCATATATTTATTAAAATAAAAAAATTACATAGCTTTGTCTAGTAGTTTAAAAGTAATTAACACTTAATAAGCTTAACATACTCCATTAAAAAATAAATTTGCGAAGCATTACAAAAAGAGAAGAAAAAGATTTTTCTGATATTGATTAAAGAAAAGAGTGAAAATATTTTTTTTTTAATTTGTAAAATAGAAAATGTATTATATTTCTTAAGTGAGTTAGTTAAAGGAGGAAAAAAAATTGAGATTGGAAATTACAACACTGAAATCACTTGAAAACATATTATTACTAAGTGAACTTATAATGTAAAAGTTATTTCATATTTCTAAGGAAATCAATTTAATGATATTGTTCTCCAGAAAAGTTAGTTATTATGCTTTCTTGTATCAAGATTTTCTAGCCTTCATTTTAAATTAAATGAAAAAATTTCATTGATTTAAAAATACTGTTAAAATTCAATTTAAAGCAAAAGTTGTATATTATTTATCGATAACTTCGTAGAGAAGGCGTATAGAGAAAAGAATATATGAAAGATATTGTTTGCAATTTCGCATTTTAAACTATATTTTTAACTATATATTTTATATCGGAAGTAAATGAAATACAAAAATGTGCTTGCATAGAAATAAATTAAAAGTGAAGGTAGGTTTATTTTTTTACTACACACTCATCAAAATCAATGTTTGGGAACGACGAACGATTTGAAACAACATTTAAAAAATAAAACATGTTTTAAACTAAATAAAAATTACTTGTGGGCTGTTCCCCCTGCTCGCTAGCGCTCGCCAACCCCTGAAAGTTGCTACGCAATCTTATATCATTTGCTCCGTAAACCAAGCTCGCTTCGCTCGCTACTAACTTACGTACATTGCAAATGCTCAAAATTGTAAGAATTCAAAACAATCATTCAAATCCATACAACAACTTTTTTTTTTAAAAAAATTGCATCTTTTTAGTAAATACTAAGTCATTAAAATAAATTTAAATTCAAATAAATGACATGTAATTCTAAACCTATTAGAAATGTGCTGTAGTATAAAAGTATAAAATCTTAATGCGTAACAGCACGACTGAGACTCATTTTTCAATGAATAACTAATAACAATAATAAAACAAATAAGTCCGTGATATAAATCAAAAATCTTAAAATAAATTCGTGAAAAAAAGCGCTTTCGACAAAATACTAAAATAGAGATCTATCGACAAAGACTACTCACTTCTGCCTAGTTAAATAGTATGAGATTACCGCAGCTGATAGGGTGAATTTCGGAAGAGATCATATTTGGCGAGAATGCTCTCTCTGGTTATTTCAGTTTCCGTTTTTAAAAGCGCTATATGTTGAGCCACCTGAGCTAGATTTGGCATGTGACATTTTTAGCGGCNACTCACTTCTGCCTAGCTTAATAGTATGAGATTGCCGCAGCTGATAGGGTGAATTTCGGGAGAGATCATATTTGGTGAGACGCTCTGGTTATTTCAGTTTCCGTTTTTAAAAGCGCTATATGTTGAGCCACCTGAGCTAGATTTGGCATGTGACATTTTTAGCGGCAATCATTGGTCGATTTTCTAGTGTTGCCATTCAGGGAGTTATAATGAGGTTTTTTTTGTCGCCATGCAAGAGAAATATATATATAGATTTTTTCAAGTATAAAAGTACAAATAATTGATTTTCGTGCTTGTTATAATGGGGTGGGCATTTTTAAAAAGTATGAAAAAAACTGAAAAAGAAGCGATTGTCCACACTGTAAAAAAATTTTAGTGCATCTTTACATTAACTTTGTTTTTGGAAGCTCTATCACCAAGGAGAATAAAAAGACATAGTTTAAGTGCTTTACACTTGAAGCAATGCGATGATTTTAAACTACATATATAATCTTTCCGCTAAAAATTATCTGGGCTTTAGACCAGACAAATAACTTAAATATTTTAAAAACTATTAAACTTTTTTCAAAAATTGCCAATTTGGCAACAGTTCTCCGCCTAAATGAAAATTAAAAAACCACTGCCGTATTCTCAGCATTTTGCAACTTTACTCTGAGCCCAAGCAATGCAGCATTAGATATTTAAATAACTAATAGCTTTTAAACATCTAAAATTAGTCTAGCAGCATTAGTCTAGCTTTTAAATATTTAAAAACTAGACACAAACGCTTTTCATTTTCACAAAACTGTTGCTTTTCCCCATATTCACGCTTTGCGCCATTTTCAAAATAAGCATAGACAGCGCTGGCTTTAGATAGGCTGAACTTAACCTAAAAATCATGAGTAAGAGTTGCAAACTTACAGCAGTTATAAAAATAGCATATTATTCGAAAATAGGCATTATTTCATGTTACGACGGAGTCTTCGAAATACAGCCTTAAAATGGTGTAAGTGAAAAGCTATACAAAACTATTGGATCTAGTGTTTCACTGCACATACACATTCATTTCAATGCTGTTTCAAAGCTGCTGCCAATCATTTTATTTTTGTTATTCAGTAACACTAAAATTTATAAATTCATTAAGATAAAACACACGTAAGAGTCAATAAAGTTATTTTTACAATACAATATAAAAGCTCAGGGGATAGAGCATTCGCCCTCCAATGAGATGAGCTGGGTTCGAATCCCAGAGACGGCAAGTAGATATGAATTCCGCATCCGACTCGCACCGACCACAGTGCTGACGTAAAAATTTATTAGAGTTCAGTCAGACTAACCGCGGGAGGTTTTCGTGGTTTTCCTCTTCATGTAACGCAAATGCAGGTTAGTTCCTCCGCGAAGGCAAATTTCTCCCAATACTTGATCCAAGAATTCCTTTGTCTTCAGGTTTGGGTTCAAAATTACAAAGTTGCGGAGTTGAGCATTAGTATTCGTTAACACGAAAATTAGGTCGGCTGTTCAACTCCAGTTATAAAATAAAATATAAAGTAATTTAGAAGGCATGTATACAACATTGCTAGAAATTTCTCGATAAAAATGGTTAAATAACAATTTATGTAATTATGTAACAATTTATGTATTTTAACATATTCAAACAAAACAGTCATATAACAGTAAATAAGATGGCATTCGAACTGTTAACTGTGAGAAGAATAGTTAACTAACTGTTTTAAACTAATATGGTTAAACAACCAGAATTTTTTCGCATCAACTAGGCCCACCTAATGAAGGTACTTAGTTCCTTGCGGCTGGAAGCATAGTATAACCGAGAGAACTAATGTGTCGATCTTATGAAAGGATTCCAAATCCCAGTGTTAACACCACCATGTTTCCTCTCTAAATAAAATGGTCTTAAAACTGCTAACTGTGAGAAAAACTGTTTAAAAACTTCTTTCACCTGATACGGTTAAACAACCAGAATTTTATCTGGGGCCTGCCGTTCTAATTAGGCCTACCTAATAAAGCCCCTTAGTTCCTTGCGGCTGGGTGGATATTATATAGAAGAGACAGCATATCTGCCAATCTCATGACTGACAGAACGAAGGTTCGAGTCCCAGCTATGGCAGCACAATATTTCTTCCATTTTCTTCAATACATGAAGAGTTTCTAATCTCTTGCACTCTTCAATTTTTGACCCTAAATTATTATTATGATACCCTCATTAATGAAAAGATGACAGCACCATAAAGCTACTTAACACAGGAACGTTTGGTATTTTCCATCTCTTACTATGGGTAAAACAACCAGATAAACTAATAAACTACATTCCACAGTTCATTTTATGAAACACAACTCAACCGGAACCTAATTCCAATGTACGTTACCTAATGCAAACCTTTGTATTTGCTAGTTTTGTATTCATGGTTTTTTAACAATCCCAGTTGTAAATGGTTTCAAATCAGTAAAGGTAAAAAATGCTCTTTACAATAAATTTTATGGGTAATTGGAGGGACAGAGACCACTACCAGTTATTTTAGCATGATTTTAGAATAAAACTTCGAATAGTGTAATTCATAAAACAAAATTAGCTTGCAAATCAAATATATGCGTACCACAGAGAGAATTTTAAGACGAATTCGAGCTGGACTTAATAGAACAGAAGTGGACAGAAAATTAAACGCAAAAAAATATTTAATACAATTTTCAGAGATTTAATAAGTAAAATATAATTTTCCTTATTACACAATAACAAACATATACACCGAAGAGCCATTACATTATGACCACTCTCCTACTATAACAATGGGCTCGCCCAAGTTTTCATGGTTTCTCGCCCAGGAACAATGTTTTCATGGGGCACATTAGGACCCATAATCCCCATAAAACAATCCCTGACATCTGTAAGCTGCTTGAACATAGTTGCAGACCAGGTTCAACCATTCACGGCAACAGTTTTTCCTGCGGGGGATGGTGTTTACCAACAGGATAATGCACCATGTCATCAGGGTCGAATCGTCATGGATTGATTCGAGGAACATTCCAGTGACTTTCAAATCGTGTCTTGACCCCCAAATTCATCTGACCTGAATCCAATAGAGCATTTGTGGTACTACTTGGAAAACCAAATTCGTGCTGCCACGCTACCCCCTCACAATGTGAGGGAATTGCTGGACCAGATGGTGAGCGCTTGGTACTAGATACCTCTGACTACCTATCAGCACCTTGTGGAATCAATGCCACTGCGGGTGCTAGCACTTTTGAGGGCTAAAGGTGGTCCTAAATGTTATTAGCAGGGTGGTAATAATATAATGGCTCCTCGGTGTATATTTCAATGGCAAAATTGTGTCTCTTTTGATGAATATCAGCGTAGAAAACCGACAACAAACTCTCGCTATTTTATTCTTGACTGCTAAGAAACTCTCGCCATTTCATTCTGGACTACTAACAAACAACTAGCCATATTCTACTTGGTTTTTTATCGTTGTTTGACATTTAAAACTCGCCAGTATTGATGTTTTTCCTCACAACTTCTAAAACACCTTAAATTTTTGTATTATTATGAGAGTATGGTTTAAAAATACTTGTATAATAATTAAATATAGCCCTGTATTAAGTTTGGGACAAATGTGCACGTTATCAATATTCAAAGCACCGAAAATACAGTTCCACTGTGAAATTATTTTTATGAGTGCATATTGCAAAAATATGCAAATAGTATTATTCTTTTATTAGTATTTCATTAGTTAATCTTAAACGTTTGCGCTATTGGAGCTTCACAGCGTATGCGTGAAAATTTTCCTACAAAACATTTTACCCATGAACGATAAAATATAAAGCTCGTATTATGCGGTTAACGTAAGTGAAATGCTATGCAAAAACTCTTCAATAACTATGTGAAGGAGCTTGCCAAATGATAGTAATCTTCATTGATGTTATAGTTATCTTAAGGAAAAAGATTATTTTCTTGTTAGGTACTTTATACGCGATAAACTAAATTTGAAGTTCTATGCATTTGCTTAGAAGAAAATAGTTAAAATATTTTCTAAAACGCCATTATTTAATGACTTTCTCTCGTGATAAAATAATATATGAAGCGAAATGTAACCTCCATTATTGTAAGTGACTAATGGAATTTACAAACTTTATACACTCCATTTAAAGTATAAATGTGATCTATAAGTCTCAATTATTCAAGTTCAAATCACGATAATTTCTACATAAAGAAAAAATATTTTTAGCAACACGTAATTTAAGTCAGAAATAAAGTTAATTGAAACTTTATATAATTCGAAAATAATTTTGAACAAGCTCTTTAGATTATCTGCTAACGAGACGTGCTAGATACTGAATTTGTTTGTGCTTTGGAGTAGGTACGTGACAGTGAGTTTAAAAAAGTTTAGATGGGGATAGTGAAAGCGTCTGAGTCTCCTCATTTCTGTAACACGAAAACATCCTTTGCAACTAGCTTTGAAATAAATTTTTATTGATTTTTATTGGTCATATTTTATGGATAATTATAAATGAAGCATTTCAGAATATTATTTTATTTTATAAATAGATTAAAAAAGAAAATCCTATATGTGTTTTTACCCTATAAAAGTTTTAAAAGTTGATAATGCGTTAATCTGTAAAGACATATTTTTAGCTTTAAAAATCTACCATGCATTTATCGTACTTACGCCATAGCAATGTGTCGAGAATACGTACGTTAGTTCATCGAAAAATATTATCTTAATATCTTTAACGCTATTAGATATTAAATTAAATTTTTCAATTTATTGCTTTTTATTCAATTTACTGCATATTGAATTATTTTTGATTGATTTGTTTCAAATTTTGTATCTTGCTATGCAAAATTACATTCTTTAAAATGATGTAAAAAATTTAATACCTTACAGTTTAAAAAATTTAAATAATAAATACTAAACATTTACTGAAGTTTATTTTTTGCATGGAATTACTTTTTACGAACGAATTTTATAATTGTATGCAATATTTTTCAATTCGCTTAGAATGTTCTCGAGCCTTGGGTTCCATGCCTTGGATTGTTCTTTTGATCAAACTATTAGAACCATATTTTCTAGTTAGTCTTTATCTCCTATATTTTGGGATGCGAATCCGCTGAAATAAGTATGCTTTAATTATTATTAGTATTTATTAGTAGGAGAAAGTATGCTTTAGTGCCTGATTTCGTTATTTATAATATCGCTTGCGTCAATTAATTTGCCTGATTGAGATCACTCCCTCGAATCATTAAGATTGAGTTCTAGAACATGAAGATCTGTTTATTAGATCAAAAGTTGTTCAGAGGTGTCTGTTGTATAATAGAATGCCTCATACGAGTCTTTCTATATTAAATGATAGGCCTAAAACAGATGTCTCTTATTAATTTTAAGACGTAGAAATCATTCTGACACAAAGAGCCATAAAAAGTTAAAAAGCCAGTTAAAAAATTAGTTTCTGAAGTTAATGGGCAATAATTCTTAGAGAAGTACGCATTAAAAAAATCCCAAAAATTTCCCAGCGTCTGAATGGCGTCATCTTTTTAGCAAATCAAAATCTCTAAATTTTCCCATATGAATGATATTTCATTAAGATATGGATATTCTTGCAACCAATTCCCTTTCAGAATCTCACTTTAAATATCAGGAGCTGCAAAAATTCATGGCTTTTCATATTTTCATGCCTTGATAAATCTGTGCCAAATCCCAACATCCCTGCCATGGAAATCCCACCAATATAATCCATGCAAACATCCAATTGAACACTGTTAAATAAATTTATATATATATATATATATATGACATTAGGTCACAGCCTAATTTTCTAAATATCCTGTTTTTTTAATCAAAATACTAATTTTTTTGACTTAATTTATAATTTTGTAATACAATTTTATTTCATCATCTTTCTTTAGCCCCTTAAGCG
>NC_092212.1:50753294-50775776 GCF_043381705.1 Parasteatoda tepidariorum
TTTGATTATAATTTTACTCACGGCCAGAGGGCCGCATGCAACCCGAGATTAACCTTTTTGCGGTCCGGTCAATACATCCGAAGCAAAGTAAAAATAAAATAGAAATGTGAATTAGAAAGGAAACTAGCATATAAAATTATAATATACTTTATTTATAAACTATACGGATCATTTTAAATTGTACGCGAAAATGTAAAATTCTAATTGGCTTGCGGTACCTGCCCTTCCAGGGATACTGCATCGTACCAAAAATACGCAGAAGAAATTTCAAATCTTAGAACCGAATTAGAACCAAGGTTTAAAGATTTTAATTCTTTGTAAAACAACTTTTGTTTGTTCTCTTCGATTTTCTCAATAAATATAGACTCAGTACCTAGCAATATGCAAATGGAAGTGACTGAGATTCAGTGCGACTCAAATTTGAAGGCAAAATTCATTGAAGTGGTTATGCCTGAATTTTACAAATATTTACCGGCAAGGTTTGAAAATACTCGAAAATTAGCATATGAAATTATTTCCATGTTTGGAAGTACTAATCAGTGCGAGCAATTATTTTCTGTTATGAATGGAAATAAATCTCCTGTTCGAAACCGTATTAATAACGCTCACGTTGGATCAATTTTGAAAGTAGTCTCGGCCAACAAAATTTCTCCCGAAATAGGAAAGATAGTAGCAGAGAAGAGATGTCAAATAATAATTTTACTTTATATATGTTTATTATAATGTACTATTCAAACAAAAAATATTTGTTTCTATTAACACTGATTTTTTTTCTTTTTTTGCGACCCACCTAAAAGTAAGCATATCTTATTTGGCCCAAGTTAGCTTTTGAGTTTGACACCCCTGGTGTACATTGTCTAAAAGTATTGTAGAGCTTTCACAGGTGTATAAATATTTTCTAAAAATGTTGCAGAGGCGATCATTGGTGTATGATTATGGTCTAAAAATATTGTAATAGCTGCGTACTTTTGCATATGAATATTGTCTAAAAATATTGCTTAGGTGGTCAATGGTGTATAAATGTTTTAAAAATATTATAAAGGTGGTCATTTGAGTATGATTGTGGTCCAGAAATATTGTAGAGGCTGTCATTTTTGTGTAAATATTAACTAAAACTATTTTGGAGGTGGTCATTAGTGTATTAAAAATGTCTAATAATATTGCAGAGGTGGTCATTGGCATATAAATATTGTAGTTGCGAAACGACTCGCTGTATAAAATTTTATTTTTAAATTTTTGTTTAACATCTTATCACATGTATTTAGAGAATATTATTGTTTGTGATATCAGTTTAAAAGCAGATTTAATCTAATTTTCCCAACAGTGTACCTTCTAAATATGTCTTTTCTAAATTATTTATTAAATTTTGATATAGATGTAATATTACTCTCTATCTTCTACTACACAATTCTTCTGCAAAGACTACTTTTATTTTTTGAAGTAAATAATATAAAAATATAATATGAAATAAATAAAAATAATATGATAGTAAATAATATAAAATAAATAAAAGATGACCGATTGACAAGAAAAAATTTGAAGCACAATATCTTAACGTAATTACAAATTTCAGTAAGCCTACACTATTATTTACAGCCAGCAACTGAAACAACTTCTTGGAACGCAATTCAAAAAATCGTGGATTGATTCTCATTCTCCAGAAAATGTTATGCCCCAGCATATTATTGTATTTTTCATAACTCTTTCTTAATATTATGAATAGAACGCTGAAGTAGTATTTTAATCATTATTATTATTACATATGTTGAATAAAACACGATAAAAATAAGAAAAAAGAATTCATACTGAAAAATACTTTTTATTATGAATTAGTGATTAATGCATACAAATCCAGAAGGGGAAAATTCAAAACTAATTCCTAGCCCAATTTTTATATCTCTCTTAATTAATGATATAGCACAAATGAAGGTAATAAAAAGAGTATCTGAACTATCCAAAAGGATCTCTTAAAAAAATATTTTTCAATAACGAAAATTTTAAGTTCTAAAAGTTTGCAATGAAGTTCTGAATGTGAATAGTTTAAAATTTGAACTTTTCTATGAGTTTAAAGACAATAAAACTGCCACTTTTATTATTTTTCCTGGCAAAAATTCGCAAGCTAGCTTAAATAAAAGAAGCTTTTAAGCACGTCACAGCTGCGAAAACACAATGACATACCTCGATTCTTACGCGCCACTTTGCAGTATAGAGTCAAAGTTTAAAATGCAATTTTAAAAAAAATGCTAAAAAGCAACTTAAGGTGAAATCATTCACTAACCGTGCTTTTTAAGTAAATCTATTTGGTAGTTAACAGCATGATTTATAATATATAAAGACAACCGTTCGCGAATTTCATAAATTATCATCAAATATTTCTAGAACTTTTTAGAAAATTTAGAATTCTATCATTGTTTATAAATTACTGATATGCATTCAATAAAAAATATAATGGAATAGAAAAGCTTCACGTACATTTTTATACGCTCAACAAAGTCGTATAGAATAAAATAGAATTGAATAGAAAAAAGAATAGAATAGATTAGAAAGGAATAAAATTGAATAAAAAAATAGAATAGAATATAATGGATGCCATATATATTTTTATTTATTTGATAAAGTAGAATAGAATACAGAACAATAGTTACCACATATATTTTCAAAAGTCAACAATATAAAATATATTCAATACAATATAATAGGAGTCATATATATTCTCATATGTTCAACATAATAGAATAGAAAGAATAGTTGCTACGACTATTGTTATAAGTTCAATATAGAATAGAATAGAATAGAATTTCGTTAGTTTAAGGTCAAACCCTTTTCAGAGACAACAGGATGCATACTAGAACGAAAACAAGCACCTTAATTGGAACGAATGTAGAACAGTCATTTTTTAAAGGGAAACAAAAAAAATTTGCTGAGCAGGAAGAAACGCTATATCAACACAAAATAAGAATACAAAGTTAGTAAATACAATACAAAGAATATCAAAACAAGCCTTGACAACTAATTTGTTTCAGGGCGATTCCACGAAAAGTGGTCCTGAGTGACTAAATNATTTCAGAAATTTTTTTTTTCAACATCAAATTAATTTGCGCCTTCAATCTTCGTTTTGAAAACTTACAACACATATAGATTTAACAACAAATTAAGAAAAACATAAAAAATATCTAACAAGTTTATTATAATAAGTGTTAAAGTTGAAATATGTCGTGTAAAAGTAACACACGTAACGAAAGAATCGCCCTTCAGATCGAAATCCGTTTAGAAACGATAGCAAGGACAAGAAAATAATACTAATATAAAACTGCTGTAAACTTTTGCTGTAAAAAATAGGAAAAGTATATTATTAAAAGAGAAATATAAAATATATTGCCGAGAATAATAATAACGAAAAAACACAATGTATATCACAAAATCAAAAATATAAACCAAGTCAGAGTGGTACAGGTATATGGATAAAAGGGTAACCAAAATGTTCCAAGAGTCGCTCTTTGGGCATTTTTTTAGAATCCTCGAAAATAAAGACTTGCTTGACAAGGACTTATAAGTCGAACTTTGTAATGAGCACGCAAGACTGCATATGTATGAGTAAACAAGTATGTAAACAAGTCTGCATAGATATGACAAGTCTGCATACGTATGATAAAATGAAATAGAATACAATACAATAAAATAAACGTCATATATATTTTCATATGTTCAACATAATAGAATAGAAAGAGTAGTTGCTACAAGTATTGTTATAAGTTCAATAAAGAATGGAATAGAATTTCGTTTGTTTAAGGTCAAACCCCTTTCAGAGACAACAGGATGAATACAAGAAAGAAAACAAATAAATATAGTAAATAAATAAATGTTTTTAATAAATATAAATAAACAGATATAAAGAAATAGATATGAACAAATAAATATAAATAAATAAATATAAAAAATAAGTATAAAAATTATAAATCACCGCTAATGAGTGAATAGTTGACCACTTTGAAGACTGAGGACGTACCGAGAGTGCTCGGTATTGTCCTCTTTAAACTATTTTACTTCGTGCGCAGATAGTCAGGTTACCAAAACGAAAGAGTCATTCCCTTTGCAAGGATTAAAAATTATGATGGCATGTCTTCGAATCATCATCAGTGATTTTTCCCAGACTATCGCAAAGGAGACCAACGTACATCCCTATTAGTGCTATGTAAATAAATTACTACAACCACTACTACAAAATAGTTATTGAACCGAAGTAGTTTAACCATGTCCAGGCATTTACATTTTTACTAATACGCATTTAATTTTTTTTATTATTAGATGTTAATTTATACCCTGCGTAGAAACAAAAACAACTATTCGATGAAAAACAAAGTTAACAAGTGTTGACTAAATAAAATAAAAGTTATCAAACCGAACATCTTTGCTTCATCTCAAGTTATTGTTAAAATTGTCAAATTTTTGGTTAAAATTACCAAATTTTACAACATTTACTATTTTGTTTTCATGGCGTTGGAAAAAAGATTATTTAGCTAGCAGCCAAATAAATACATAATATCAGCAATGAAGCAAAATAACATTATAAATAAACATAAGCTTGCGCAATATAATTTTAATGTAAACTCGAAAAAGTTCTGAAAAATCGCAACTGCGAAATTAAAATTCCCTTACTGAAATGCCTTAAGCTTAGGAAAACATATTTTGTTTCTCCCAAAATAAGAAAATAAGAATGATGTAACTGACACTATAACGTCAACAAAATATTTTTGTTTCTGAAACAATTTTTAGAGAAGATTATTATTGTTCATTAATGGTTGTAACATTTTCAATTATATTTTTTAAAAACAATACTGAATAGTTTGTTATTTTCAAAAGATTATACACATCAAAATAACTAAAAGCTGTTGTAATGTGAATGTCACTTTATTTCGGACACATCAATTTTATCTTTATATTACCCAATAAGTTTTTTTTTTCTAAATTTTGGTAGAATTTTTTTTTTATTATTATTTATCCATTTATAGAAACAATGTAAAATTGCTTGTCGTCGTCTGGGTAAAGAACTGCAAGCGCGATTTGAAGTATTAGATTAGATTTAGATTTAGAGGATGGGCAGCTCTAAAGAGCGGGGCACGTGTACCAGAGGTATATTATACCCAAACCCTAAATCATGATTAGCAAGAAAGCCTTATGGCTGAAATAAAATTCAGCAGACACCTTACAGTAACATCTTGCAGTTCCCAGAACCCAATGCAGTGCTGTACCAAATGCTCAAATCTTTGAGCAGAATAGACCTCACAATCACATAGTATGTGTCGTGAAGTCTCCTCTTCAAGATGACAACATCTACAAAGAAGATTAGATTCAATACCCATTACGTATAGGTGTCTCCTGAGGATACAGTGTCCAGTGATACAACCAATGATCTTCCTCAAACTGCTCCTGTTTAGCCTACGAAGCTCTTTTTGACGTACACTGGGACAGTCACGATTCAGCTCATTAGCTTGTCTCTGACCGTCTGTGTTGCGCGCGCCATTGCTCACGGGCAATTTTGCCATAGAGCTTGAATATAGATGCCCTGAATGATGTGGAAGAAATTCCCAAGGCTGGTTCAGGGCCCCAGAAAATCGCACTGGAGCCAGCTCGTGCTGCTTCATCAGCTAGATCATTTCCAAGAATATCCATATGTCCGGGTACGTACCCAATGTGTACCTTATTATGAATAGAAAGGTCACAGAGGACCGAGAAGCACTCCCACACTAGTAAAGAGGTGAATTTACACTTTGATAGTGATAGGAGATCAGCTTGACTGTCGAAACAGATGTGGATAGGCATATTTTGATATTCCCGGTCTAAGCATAGCTTGCAGCGCCAGATAATGGCGTAGACCTCTGCCTGAAAAACAGTGGCATAACTTCCTAAGGGAAAGTGAAGTTTGGTACCATCATTGGAGCGATAAATTCCTGCTCTTGATTTGAGACCAGGCCCTGAACCATCAGTGTACCGTATTAGACATTTGCCTTTAAGCCACCGAGGTGAATTTAGCCATTCATCTTTAGTATGAAAATGGATATTGAAGGACGTTTTGAAAAGCATATCTTAGTGACATGTAATCCCTAGGCATAATAAAAGAGGGAGCATCCACCACTTGTGAAACAAGGTAACCCTATGACAAGTGTTTGGAGTATTTTTTTCATAGGCCAAGGTTCATAAGACGCTTAATAACTATCTGAGTTTCAGCTTCAATGCGTAGATTCAATGCGAGACGCCCAAGTAAGCTCTCCAGAGCAGCTGTGGGAGTGGTGCTGAGACAGCCTGACAAGGCTACGGGGACCATTCTTTGTAGTCAGTTGAGATTAGACCTGACGGAGTTCAACCTAGTCCTGGACCACCAGACTATTGCACCATATGTGATGATAGGATTCATGATGATTGAGTATATCCAGTAAACTATCTTGGAGGATATTCCCCTGATTTTACCAAGAGCATTTCTGCAAGACCAGAAAATGTTCTTGGCCCAGCTGATACAGTATTCAAGATGATAACCCCAGCTAAGTTTGGAGTAATAATAAACCCCGAGAAACTTGACATTCTCAGTGAGTTCTAATATGGTCTAGGTAATATACATTACCTTGATTAAGACGCCTTTTTCTGGTGAGAGCTATAAGACTTATCTTTGGAGTATACAACTAGGGAGTTAAAATAGAGAACACTTAACTTTTTAAACAAAGTATTTCTTTCACAATTTAAGTAGAATTTTGGATTAGTTGGCTAGATTTGTATTGATATTCCTTGTATTGTATTTACTAACTTTGTATTCTTATTTTGTGCTGATATCGCGTTTTTTGCTGCTCATCAATTTTTTTTTTATTTCCCTTTAAAAAATGACTGTTCTGCATTCGTTCCAATTAAGGTGCTTGTTTTCGTTCTAGTATGCATCGGTCTAGTTCAGGATGCATCGGTCTAGTATTTCGCCAAATGAAAATTATCCAACGAGAGTGTTTCTTGTTGCTATGTTGGTTAGTAATCCCACAGTTATCAATAGTGAGTCCATATTCTAGGGGTGCACACGACCCTGAATTTATACCCCCAATATATATATATATAAGTTGACCACTTTGAAGACTGAGGACGTACCGAGAGTGCTCGGTATTGTCCTCTTTAAACTATTTTACTTCGTGCGCAGATAGTCAGGTTACCAAAACGAAAGAGTCATTCCCTTTGCAAGGATTAAAAATTATGATGGCATGTCTTCGAATCATCATCAGTGATTTTTCCCAGACTATCGCAAAGGAGACCAACGTACATCCCTATTAGTGCTATGTAAATAAATTACTACAACCACTACTACAAAATAGTTATTGAACCGAAGTAGTTTAACCATGTCCAGGCATTTACATTTTTACTAATACGCATTTAATTTTTTTTATTATTAGATGTTAATTTATACCCTGCGTAGAAACAAAAACAACTATNGTTTTGTTTTCAACAACTAATACGGGGGACATGAAAATGACTGTTTTTGTGAGAATGACCCATATATATATATATATATATTGTGAAAATAAAAATAGTTTCTTAAAAAAAGTACACTTTTTATATTTTTAAATAAATTTAAATAATTAAAAGTATTTAACTTTCTGCAAATATCTTAATAAGTTTACTGATAAAAAAAACTTAGTGCTTAGAACACTAATGTTTGTATAAAAAATTATCATATTTGCCGCTAAATATGCGTGCGGCCTTTCGTCAATCTACCTGCTGTGCAAGCGGCCCTTCACTCAAAAAGTTTGTGTACCCCTACCGATGACAAACCACATCAGATATATTGGGGGTATAAATGAGTATGACAAACCATAAGCACAAAAGTTTCTTGGTGTATTGATGAATGACCTGTTAAAATTTATAACTAAACAAAATACTTAGTTGCTTCATTTGCATCTTAAATTATAAAGATTGAAAAAGCCTTCATGTTTCGAGCAGTCAAAGATAGGCGCCTAATTTCAAGACTCTCCGGACGTTAATGAAGAAAACAAAATACATTTGAAATGAGGAAAAAGCCAACAACAAAAGAAGCAAATTATGGGGAAAAGCAAAAGTAGAAAAAAAACTGTCTAATTAATATTCAGCTAGTATATAAGTGGTATTTAAAAAATAGAAAACATTCATTTTTAAAGTAAATCAATGGTCGTTCACTTTTAAAATGTTGAATAGGAAACTTTAAGAAAATTATTATTATATGAAGTTAAAAACAAGCTTAAATTCAATATATATTTTAGTCCAAAGTGCCAGTGAACAAAATATTTCTTTCTGATATTCAAAAAAATTAATTTGTTTACTTATTTATTAGTTACTAAAAAATCAATTAGTAGAAGGAGAGCTATGTAACGATATCTATTGTTAAAACAAATGAGGAATAAATTAGAGAAATTTTTCGGAAGAGAAAATTAGAGGAATAAATTAGAAAATTAGAAAAAAAGAAATCTCTAAAGTGAGTAAGTTATATTCAAACTTCTTACAGAAAGAGTAATCGAATTAAAGATTTAAATTCTTCTTTAAAAAAATAAAGATTAGATTCAATGAGGATATGAAACCTATTTTATAGCTTTAAGACTGAATAAAATAAAAATTGTAAAATTCACATATTTTACAAAACTTTGTAAATATTTTTAAAATTTCATTCGATTTAACTATAATACTAATTATTTATCATATGCTCGCTTAGCTAGTTATATTATCTTTAATAAAAGCGTTTTCAAAAATAACGGTGTTTAGCTTCGCACTTAATCAACTGATTCTATTGAATTTTTACTAGGCAGAGAATGTGGTATATGATACATTTATTGAAAATATATTTACCATCTTAAATGGCTATTACCTAAGGCAAATTACCCCTCCATAATTGTTGTTTCCTCATTTTTATAAAACTACTTTCAAGAATTTGTTGCTATAAAAGTGGCAAAAATTATTGAAATTCATTAATGAGTTTTTCTTACAAGTTTGAAAAATGTTTTGACAATCTTTCTAAGATTTTTGAATAAAAATTAAGACAAAATGTGAAAAAGGAAAATATTTTTAATTTTCTCCCATTTCGAAATGATTTTCTTTATCATAACAATTTTTCTTCCCAAAACGTTCGATTTCTTCAGGGCTTTATTTAATTTTTTTGTAATAGTTAATCTCTTTTAAACTTTCACGAATAACTAAAAAATTTCTTGTAATTAATTATATGCTTAGGAGCAATATTGTTTTGAGTAGATAATTATACTGATTACGTTAAAACTTCTAAAAAATATCTGGATGACATAAACAAGACAAATTTTGTTGGTTGATGAATTAAGGTTTATGTGAAATTAAAAATATCATTTTTAATAAAGGGCCTTTAAATTTAAACATTTTATTTAAGTATAAACATTAGGGTAATTCCTTCTGAAATTATTGTACTATAGAAATAAATCTTTAAAAACGTTGGCAAAAAAATGGTTATCAGCAAAAATGGTTAAATAGCAATTCATTTAATTGTTATTTTGCCATATTCAACCGAAACTGTAACCATAAGAAAGATTATGTTCAAATTGTTAAGTGAGCGAAGAAACGTTCATTGTTTGTTCTAACCTAATACGGTTTAACATCCAGTATTCTATCCTCGCACTAAATAGGCCCACCTTATGAAGCCATCTTGTTCCGTGAAACTGAGGACATACTGTAGCTGAGAGTGCTAATCGGTCGATCTTGATCGATTGAACATATTTACTTGAATGTTTCGTTGATACTACTTTTTAGTGCTAAAAAATTTTGGGTGTTTGTATTTTTTTTCATTAAACGTATTTATTTTGATCAAAACAAATAGAGAAAATTATCGAGTTTATGTACATATTTTAAAAAAAAAAAACAAAAACAAATTTAAAGCATAAAAAAATTGCTTAAAAATATTGCCTCTTATAATTCAGCACACCTCCCTCCATCCCCATGCTCTAAATAACTGGATTTTTCTCAAAAGGGGGGGGGGGCGTTGAAATGTTTTTTGCTCTTTGAGGGGGCGGCAACGTTAAAAAGGTTGAGAATCTATGCCCTATTAGAAACAATTTACGAACTATTACGAAATTATTATTCACGCATAAATGGCGTAGCACACTCTGAGCTCCATTGTACGTTTAAGTTTATGGCTTAGAAACTATGTTAGTCGTAAATGGTTACAAAATCATGTATTTTTGTATTTACGGTTTTTTTACCATACCAGTATTAAACGTGTTTAAAACCGTAAAGGTAGAAAAGTTTTCCTAACTTGTGGTTTATCGGATGGACAGGATGCTGGCGGTTATTTTACCGTAATTTCAGAATGAAAATACTAACTGTGCATATCAAAAGAAATCTGATGCTGCACTCACTTGAAAATATTTTAAATTCTTTATTATTTAATAATGAAATTTCTAAACATATATCATATAGGTAGCTTGGAAACAATTTCTTCGAAAAAAAGTTCAGTAGGAAGAATTGCCTAAACATCTAATGCAACACGTCACAAAATTAAAAATATTATAACATCAGCTTCTTCAAAATTTCCAATCTTCTCTAGTTTAAAACTTTTTGCTCTAAAACTAATTTTAAGTGTCATACTTTATTAAAAGAAACAATAACGTAAAGATGAACGATGATTCCAAAACTTTACACTTAATTAAATACATAAGTAACTTTTATCAGCAATTACATCACAGAATATAAATGGTGTGAAATTTAAAATCTAATTCCCTTATTTCAATTTAGCAACGTAAAAACTTAATTCTACATAAAAAAATTTCTCAGAAAAAATGGTTTTATTTAATAGTTATTTTACAATATTTAAACAAAACTGTCAAGTAACCATAAATAAGAAGGTATTGAAACTGTTAACTGTGAGAAAAACTGTTTTTTAAACTGCTTTCACCTAATACGGTTAAGCAACGAAAATCTTATAGCACCAATTAAGCCCATCTTATGAAGCCACTTAGTTCCTTACAGCTAGGTACACATTATTACCCAGAGGACAAATCTGTCATTTTTATGACCGATACGGACGGGTGTTCGAATCCCAACGCTGATACCACAATATATCCACATAAAAAGCTTCCAATGTCCAAGATTATTAGAATACGATACTCTCCTTTACGCAGAGATGACAGAACCATAAAGTTGATGAACACAAAAAAGGTTAATATTCTCCATCCCTTACGGTAGGTGAAACAAACAGATAAATTAATTAAACCCACAGTTCATTTGATATAACACAACTAAACCACTACCTAAATCAAATGCACATTACTTAATGAAAAGCCTAGCTCCAATGTCCATTTAATTTTCTTTTCGACTGTTTCGAACCATGTTAGTTGTAAATAATTTTAAAAAAGCGCATAGTTTTGTATTCACGCACTGTTAAAATTTTTATTCTAAAATTACGGTAAAATTATTGGCAGCTGTCTGTCCATCCGATTAACCGTAAATTTTACGGCAAAGAACATTTTTTTTCCTTCGTGTTTTTTGAACCATTTACGACTAGCATTTTTCAAAAGCGTAAAATTTCTTTTTTACTCAACTAGACATAGGAGCTCGGTTTTTCGTAAGGTAGTAGGCATTGGAGAGTGCCGGACACTGGAAATTCTTCATCTGTTGAAGGGAATGGAGGAAATATTGTGGCGTCAACACTAGGACTCGAACTCCAGCTCTGTCGGTCATGAGATTGACAAGTAAGCCATCACCTCCTACATCAAAAAGCCTCCACACGGTCTTTTATAAGTAGTCCGCGCAGACTATTTAAAAAGTGAACCAGCTGTGCGCATGAATCCAAAACCTTTTATAAAAGTAATTAAGAGAAATTCATCATATATATTTGAGAATTGAATCTGTAGTGGTTGACAAGTGAATAAGGCAAACCAATAATATTCAGAATTAAAACANGAAATTCTTCATGTGTTGAAGGGAATGGAGGAAATATTGTGGTGTCAACACTAGGACTCGAACTCCAGTTCTGTCGGTCATGAGATTGACAAGTAGGCCAATACCTCCTACATCAAAAAGCCTCCACACGGTCTTTTATAAGTAGTCCGCGCAGACTATTTAAAAAGTGAACCAGTTGAGCGCATGAATCCAAAACCTTTTATAAAAGTAATTGAGAGAAATTCATCATATAAATTTGAGAATTGAATCTGTAGTGGTTGACAAGTGAATAAGACAAACCAATAATATTCAGAAATAAAACAAATTTTTAGTCATATATTTGCTACCACTTTCTTATTTTAACTAGATTTTGTATTAAATGACTCATTCGGAAAGTGTATATCCTTCACTGTGGTCTGATCGGACTACCTGTAAAAAACCGTGTGGAGGCGTTCAGTTATAGGAGGCGTCAAGTAAGCCCGCTCGTCTATGATATGTAAACAGTTGCAAAGAACTAAGTAGCTTCATTAGGTGGTTCTAGTTGGTGCGATAAAATTCTGGTTGTTTAACTGTATAAGGTGAATAAACAGTTAATAAACAGTTTTCTCAAACTTAACAGCTTGATTACCATTTTATTTATGGTTATTTGACTGTTTTGAATAAATATGGTAAAATAACCATTCAATAAATTGTTGCTTAACCATTTTTTCCGAGAAATTTTTAACAGTATGGTTCTCTTGAATTACTTTAGCCTACTTCATATAGTAAAATAAAGATTGGATTACTCACGAACAACTATTGTAAAAGTAGTAATAAATAATTTTGCATAAACAAGCATAAAACAATAAGCAATACTAATAACGCAATATCAGAAAGTATTCTAATATTATGTTATGACTTTTACGTAAATAGCATGATATATTAACAAAAAAGTAAATGTTTTTATTTTTATTTATGATGTCATTTATGTTACGTCTTCAATAAGTAATCATCTTTCATATAAGCTTGAAATATTTTCATGATTAAAAAAAAATTCAGCATTCAATAGAAAGCATAATCGAAAACTTAGAAATCTTTTTTATTTTAATATTTAACATTTTAAGGCATGCTTTGTAATATTTTTCAGTAAGTTATTTCCATATCAAAATAGAAGCAAAATTTTACTTTAAAATCGGAAGAAAAAAAAACTTAAACTATAGGAAATCCTAGAAAGCATAATATTTAAATGTATGTAAGTTTCTGTAAAAGGTATTTTTATTTAATGTGTGCAGAAGGTAAATACAAATAATAAAATTTTGCAATAAGAATTACTTTTTGAATCAAACTGAAAATTTTTTAATATTTATAATATTTATGTTTTAAGGATGAAATGAATGAAAGTCTTAATGATTTTTATTTTCACTACTTTCACATTCAGAAGAAAAGCAATATGAATTTAAATTCTTTTAATATTTTTTTACGTAAAAATTAACTGTTTTAAAAATGACAAAAAAATAATTCTAAAAGGGGAATAATATATATAATAAAAAAAAGTTTTTTCCTAGTGATCTTCATTTCGACTATTGAATTGTTTTCAAAAAATCAGAAAATTCTTAAATGGAAAGAAAATATTTTTTAAAGTATTAAATTTTGAAAGATATAAGCAGATATTTTATATTTGTTCTGACACTGAAAAAAGTATGGTCAAAACTACCAGAATATGATAAAATTTACCTTGTTTCTGGTTCCATAAGAACATCAAAAAGTTCAATAATTTTCACCGAAGTGCTTTGGTAATGATTTTGAAAAACTTAACAATAAAATATGGCTGTATAATGTCGAATGAAATTTGGTAAATATGCTCAAATTTGGCAATTTTTCCATGTTACATTAAACTATATCATAAAAACCATTTATTCAATTAAATTTACATTTTAATTTTGCATATTTTTACTTAATGAGTGGTAATAAGAAGTATAATCCGGTAAATTTTTATCATATGCACAAAAACATTACCACATCTATGGTTTAATTGTCGTATAGTTTAGTTTTATTAACCAGAATTGTGTTGTTTGTCATTACAGTATATTAATGTTATCTGAATTTCTTTCGCAGTAATATTCCGAATTACAACAGAATTGAAAGCAATTTGTAAAATTAATGGGGAAAGGATTATTACTCATCCATCTCTGTAGTTAAAATTTGTTTTCATAATAAAAATTCATTTCAGTTACTATTGAAATAATAAGTTCAAAAATACAAATAATTTATTTAAAAAAAGTATATGCTTCGACATACCATTTGTTTCCATAGTTCGAAAACTAGATTCAATAAAAAAAATTAATTATAAAACTATTTTTTAAAGAATTGTTAGTTGCCCGAAATCCATTAAGCACATTTTTTTTCATTTCATTTTCTTTTATTTCACGTGACATAATTGATAGTATGCATTTCAGTGTTTCGACCTTTAAAAACAAACAAATTTAATATAAAATGGTCGGCTCATAAATAGAGCAGTAAAGTTATCAAAATCTGTCCTATGGCAGAAATGCTTGAAAAAACGTTTATGACACAATACGCAGTAACTTTTAATCAACAATTATACCAATTACAATAGTTATTGACTATTATTCACACATTTTCTATTTACTCATAAAGGAAAGGATTAGTCATTTTCTGGCAGTTTAGATTATGTTAAAAAATTAATGTTTAAAATTTTTCCCTTATATTTAAATTTTTAAGCAATTTAAAATAGTTTAAGGTATTTTTCTAATATTTGCAAAAATATGACAAACTATAATTTTCGAAAAATGTAACTTATTAAATTTGAAGACGTAATTTATAAAATAGAAGGAAACAAAATTGCAAAACTAATTTGTTTCACTGCATCCTGTCACTCACTTAATTGTGTAAGCTAAAATCTGATTTCTTAAACCAAACTAGTTATAATAATTAGCTTCAAACTTCAGTAAGGAAGTTAATTCTCTTCTTAACTATTTCAAATTAGTTTGTGGTTATTATTTATTTTTAGTACGATATTTAGCTAGCTTAGATAAGGCCAATACAAATAAGCATAGTAAGTATTGAATCCGTGATGTTTCGCGCAACCACATATTTCTGGTTATTTTCAAACAAATATAATTCTTTTTAAAGATTATTAGACTATAAATCATGTTTTATTGTTTTTTTAACAATAAAACATACAATACATCACAGAAAGATATAACTGCCTATCTTTATTTTTAGTGCGATATTTAGCTAGCTTAGATAAGACCAATACAAATAAGTATAATAAGTATTGAATCCGTGATGTTTTGCACAACCACATATTTCTGGTTATTTTCAAACAAATATTATTCTTTTTAAAGATTATTAGACTATAAATCATCTTTTCTTGCTTTTTTAACAATAAAACGTTCAATACATCACAGAAAAATATAACTGTCTATCTTTATTTTTTGTGCGATATATAGCTAGCTTAGATAAGACCAATACAAATAAGCATAATAAGTATTGAATCCGTGATGTTTTGCACAACCACATATTTCTGGTTATTTTCAAACAAATATAATTCTTTTTAAAGATTATTAGACTATAAATCATCTTTTTTTGCCTTTTTGACAATAAAACATACAATACATGACAGAAAAATATAACTGTCTCTCCTGATTTTTTGTGTGATATTTAGCTAGCTTAGATAAGCATAATAAGTATTGAATCCGTGATGTTTTGCGCAACCACATGTCTCTGGTTATTTTCAAACAAATAAAATTCTTTTTAAAGATTATAAAATTATAAATCGGGTTTGGGTTTTTTTAATCAATAAAATAAACAGTACATCAGAGAAAAATATAACTGTCTATCAGCACAAGTAAGTTTTTAGTAAATATAAAAATATTAAAAAAAATTTTAATTTAATTATTAACATTTTTTACTTATTTTTATGCAGTATAACCCCGCTATAATGAACCCTTGATATAGTGAACACTCGGTTGTAGTAAACGTTTTCAGTGCTTCCATCCGAACTGTTATGTAACTAATGCTATTTTATACACTCATAGTAAACAGGTGAGACGCCCGGTGGCTGAGCGGTAGCGCTGCGCACTGTCGTGCCACAGGTCCCTGGTTCGATCCTCGGGCCGGGCAAGGTTGACTCTGCCCTTCATCCCATCAGTGGGTCGATAAATGAGTACCAACCATGCTTGGGAACTAAACACTGGGGGTTCCGCGTTTAGCTGACCACCTGACCGGAACATCTGNCCAAGGTCAAGGAAACTGAGATGGGCACAGTAGGCCTTGGCCCTCTATGGGCTGTCACGCCACTAAGTTTAGTAAACAGGTGAGATATTGATCATCCCTTTATCGTGAACTCAAATTTTATTTTCTCAGTTAATTAAATAAATTATAGAAACATTTTTAGTTTATGTGATAAGTTCAAAAATATATAAATATGACTTTTAATTAAAAATGAAGTAATACACATTATAGAGGAGTGTTACGTTAAAAAATTTCGCTCAACTGAGTAATGCAAGTGGTTCTAAAACCAAGGCACACTAGGATAAAAAAAATTTGTTGCACAGAAACCCCAATTTTCAATTGCAACTTCACTCAAAAATAATGAAAATAAAAACGATAAAAATCTAAAAAATTCCAAAAATGACGAAAATCGAATGATGCACTTCGGAAAAATTAGCTACAAAGAGACTAATTCGTCGTTATAGGAAGGAATCAGCTGTAAAGAAACTTCTTTGTGAAGAAACTCTTTATATTTAGTCAGTGAATAATGTATAATGCAAATTATGTACTATTGCTATCACTATTTGCACCAATACTACCGAATATTTCTTTAAAGATATTGGATATAGTGGAGCGTCATTTATAGTGGAGATAGATCTGGTTCACTATAGCGGGGTCTGACTGTATTAACTTAAATCGATATAAAAATATTCGAATTTAATAAACTATGGCAATGTAAGAATGCTATGATTTAAATACAGCCACTTTTAAATTAGCATCTATACTTAGCAATTAAAATTTCTTAATTTGTGGTTGTAATTTTAGATAGCATTCTTTTGAAATACCTTACACATTCAAACATAATACCTTCTCATTGAAGATCTGTTTCAAGTGATAACTTGAATTAATTGCATAAATCTAAATTGTGGCGAAGATTATTTTTATTTTATTAAATTACTTCAGAGACAATTAATTTGACACTAAAATAGGTATAATCTTTTTTTATTCATTTTACTGAAAAGATGGCAATAGAATAGTTTTGTACTATTTTTTTTTGACGTCTTGCGTTGCTGATTGCGAAAGCAAAATAAAAACAACTGACAACAATCCGAATTTTAAACATAGACTTTATTTCATTTGATATTTTACCACATATGGTAATTTTAAAGGATGAATTTTTGTCATTCGAAAACCTAAAAAACATGTCATTTAAAAATCTGAAGTCATTTTGGGACCTAAACTTGCTTCCATTATTCACAAAAATGACTTTAATGGCAAAAATGAACGTTGAAAAATAACCGTTGCGTTTTGAGGATTAATAGTTTTGATAAGTTCTCTCTGAGAGTTATTGCACAGTGAAGATCGGCCGTCATGCAGTCTTTTTCTTCGGTGCGCTAATTCTTTTTTTCACGGAATCAGCTTTTATGTACAAATCCCATTATTTTCTTGTCATCTTCATCTTAGAAAAACAGTTGTATTTTTTTGTGATTTAGTTTTTCTTAAAAACTTACATCAGGATTTTTGAGGAAAATATACCGTAATGTACACCTCCAATGTTTGAAACATATTTCAAATACGCTGAGAATAAAATTCTTGGTCAAACTACCAGAATATGATGAAATTTGTTGTGTTTCTGTCCCTATGGGAATACCAAATCCATGGTAATCCGCTTTTGTCATTTCTATTCAATCCTCGTAGCTAAAAGAGTTCAAAAGTGTGAAAAGGTACCACAGCCACAAAATAAAATACACAGAAGAAAGTACTACCGTTAACAGCTTTTATAGAAATTCAAATATATAATTCCAATCATATCAGGAAATTTTAACACTTTTATCCTCCTTAAATTGAACCTACATCTTTCACTATGGTACTTTCATTATGGTACAAGTTTGATAATTAGATTTTCTTTCTTTTTTCTTTCAAATCTTTACATAAACTCAATAAGACTTTCCATTTTTTTTCCTTCTTTTCTCCAAGCTTTTGACATGTGTCTAAGTCATTATGGATCCTTTACCATATAGCCCAAAGCTTGGCTACTGGTTCGGCTCCAATAAGACTAGTCCATTTTTTTAAACTTTTTGTCTGATTTCATAAAACTAATAGTTTTTTAATAAAGTTTTGACACTGATTCTGAAAAGGACTGCCGTTATTGTCAATCACATCAGAGTTTAGCAATAAATAGTTATTTTAATATTTTAATCAATGTAATCAAGAATCAACAATCGTTTAATTACATAAAATTTTAAAATTAGATACCAATTTTTATACATTTTTTACCTCCAATCGAATTAAACTAATCACAAGCTGATAAGAGCACATTTGTTTTAAAGTTGTGAGTAATTTCAAAAAAGGAAAATGTCTAAGAGAGAATGATTTGAAATAATGCTTTTAAAAGAGGTTGAGTAAAATATATCCCATGTAACTTATAAAACCGAGCAGAACAAAATTAATTGTTAGTTGCTACAATCATTTGTTTAAATATGAAAACATATCTCACAGGGTGAAATTTTTAAAAAAAAAGTGTATAACTTTCAAACAATAAATGCTTCTACTTGCAATTGATTTTATTCGATTCAGCATTAAAATTAAATAAGAAACAATGCTGACTAATTTATAAAAAATTTAAGATTTCAGACATTTGCTAATTTCTTAAGTAGTAAACCATAAGCAGCTGTATAAAAGTGCTCATAACCTTGAAACAAATTATCATATCAACTTGAAATCTTGTTTTCCTTTAGTTCTGCTTAATATTCTAATAAGTAATAACAATCTGCTGAGTAAATAATTTACACGGGTAAATTGCGAAAAAATAACATGTAGTGAAAAATAGCAGTTCTGTGATCAAAAGCAAGCTATTAGTTTTCAGTTATCAAATACCAGGCAAACTATTGATATCAACAATTACATAAATTCAGTAATTTATTAAGTCAGATTATTTTTTTCTTTTTAGTATAAATTCTGAACTATTTTCCAGGGGAAGTTTGCTAGCTAGCCATTTCTTCCTCGTTACTGCACATGTGCTATATACAGCCTAGGTCATCTCAGCAATATTGGGGTACTACTTGTACAATATCAGGGTATAAGCTCTGTAAATGGATAAATATATATATATTTTACGAAAGAAAATCGCATGATCGTTAACCAGATTTAAAATGCGGTGTTATTATGCATATTTTTCACTGATAAACAACAATATAAAATTTGCATATAAATACAGATATCGAAGCAAATGATCAGCTACAGTTGTAGAATTTCAAAGCAAAACTGCTATTTTAAAATCTTTCAATTTTTAATGATTTATAAGAAAAATTATGAACATTTTATTCAATTAGACAGCTTGCATACTGCTACGTTAAAACATATACATTTAAGTAAAATAAAAAAAAAATTGTGTTTGATTAAATGTCAAACAATAAAATATACTGTGCGTAACTTATTGTAATGATTCGCTAGGAACGTTATCCTAAACAGCGACAAAAAATATTCCAATTTTTCTCTCCTATTGCTAAGCCTACAACAATAGACTCTAAAAATATCCTCCGACTGAAACATTAATTAAGATCAGGACGCGTCTTTGAAACAAAAATAATAAATATTTAAGTTTGAAAATTGAAACATATTTGGTTAAAAGTGATGAAACTAAATAAATAAATGTCAAACACACTTACCGAATTTGACTTAGACTTTCAACTGTCAACATACAAGTCATTCACCGGCTCGCACGGAACTCTAGGAAGTGAGTTAGTTAATATGAAGAGTACTTTAAACAAGCACAAAATGTGCTTAGGTATGGATAAAATGACTTCATACAACTCGATAAACACTTCACTCTCTTTCGCTGAAATAAGGTAGATTTTAGATTTTTTTATACCTCATAAATGCCTCTTTTCTTATAAGTGTCAGAAGAACAACCTGGTATACCTTAGAAATCCCTTCCTCAGTCTAGTTGGTATGAAGTTAACTTTAAACAGCTTTAAAATAAGCTTGGGTATAAATAAAATCATTCCATACACCTCAATAAACAAATGACTCTCTTTAGTTGAAATAGGGTAATTTTTTTGTACCTCATAAATACCTTTTCTGTAACAAGTGTCAGAAAAACAACCTGGTATACTTTAGAAATCACCTCATCAGTCTGGTTGATATGAAGTTAATTTTAAAACAACCTCAAAATGAGCTGAAGTGTAAGTAAAACAACCTCGTACACCTCAGTTACAAACTTTATGAGGTATAATTTTTATGATTGTTTTCTAACCAACCTCAAATATAACTCATATATGCCTGAAAATAACCTCAACGCCTCAAAAATACCTAAAATTTACGTAAGAGAAGTGTATTTCATCATCATCTTACATTTTGTATGGACTTTAACGATTACAATTTTCCTCTTATTATTAATTTTTTTTCTTCGCCTGTATTTGAATAGGGTCTCAACTCGAGAAAAAGTGAAGTGATAATGCCTGACCTTGTGATTTCAATTAGATTTAATCGGTTGCCTATAAGTTACTGCACGCATGTACGCCGAACCTGATTGGCTTCTGATTTAAAGAACGGCAGGATTTTTCTACGATGACGTCACTGGCAGGTATCCAATTTTAAAATGATATGCCCCCAAAATCAAGTTCCAAATATGTATGTTTCCAAAATTTGCCTGCATAAATTTGGGGGAAAGTATGATTTTTTTTTTAATTGAAAATGAAATACAAAAAAAATATGCAGTTTCTAGTTTTTAAAAATAAATCACAAAAATGCGGATAGCATTTTTTTTAAGTTATAACTTTGTTTAGGTATTAATTTCGGAAATTAACAATCTGCGTTAAATATGTACATTTTACGTAAAACATTCTGCGAAATATAAAATGAATGTTGATTTAGTTATTGAAAAAGACTTATCAATCTTTTAAAAAAATATTTTTGATTCTAAGTAAAATGCTTGTTCAGGAAAAATATAAAAGAAATTAAGTTCTTAAAACAACATTGATAAAAAGATTAATTGTTCTAACTTTTCGTTTCATCAATGTTTGTAAGTGCTTGAATAAATATTAGTTACAAATATTTGATTCAATCATTTTAAAGAAC
The DNA here is from genome assembly GCF_043381705.1 of Parasteatoda tepidariorum. NCBI lineage: Eukaryota > Metazoa > Arthropoda > Arachnida > Araneae > Theridiidae > Parasteatoda > Parasteatoda tepidariorum. The sequence goes on from NC_092212.1 coordinate 50,774,484, forward strand.
ATTTTCATAGATAATAAGTATAATTGGAGTCGACAAAAATTAATCAGCTGATGATACAGTATTTATTATTTAATATACAAAGATATTATCCCAGGAAATGAAAGAATTTCATTCACGCTGTATGCATAAATTATTTGCACAAATTATAAAAAAAGGATGATTAAACCGTTTTAAAAAGATTCAATGAGAATAAGATAATTAAAAAAAACATTACATTATGCAGCTTTTATAACCTGAAATCTAAAAATCTTGTTACTATAAAGCAAATTAAAAAATTCATTTGGAACGTTTAGCAAAATTCTTTGGCTCATTAAATGGCTTGCGAATAAAAGAAAATTAAAACTTTAAAGTACATAAAGTTTTTTCAAAATGTCTTGCACTTTTAATTCATAAAACTAAACGAAATCTATGTTATTACTTCCTATTCAAATATAGTTAACAATAGTTAAACCAAAATGTAACTAGCATTTACTGGGCTACTTAGACTTAATTATTTTCTATTTTCAGTTACTTAGCTATTCGCAGATATTTGATAAGCTTAACTAATTTATTTTTTAATACTTCTCAAGCGGAATGGAAACAGTCGTTATGGAGTTCTCTATTATTATTCTTCAATTAAAAATCTTTGTTAGCAGTCAACTTTCATGTAGAAGATGTGTAGCCTCAAATCTATTTAGTTGACACTAAAAGCAATATAAATATGTTTTCCAATTAAAAATGTTTGGAAAATATTTTTTTTGTACTTTGTGGTTTTGAAAAAAAATAATTAATCAAAAATATTTTCCTTCGTTTTAAAAGCATCTTTTCTCTTTTATCATTTTAAGACCATCATTTTAAATACAATTTAATTAAAACTGAGATAAAAACTGAATTAAGTAGTCCTAATTAAGCACTTTAAAGCTCAAAATTAATTCTTGATACAAACATTTTAAATTTTTTAATTAATAAGATTTATCAGAATCATTTTGTTAAAATCCTCTAATTTTTAACATTCCATTAGAAAGAGTTAAAGGTAACTTTCGAATCATTATACGGGAAACAACTCGATAAATTTACACTTGGGGTTTCTTCTGAATCTATCCTCTGGGTTTCTTCTGAATCTTACTTTTAATATCTTACATCTAATTTCTTACTTCTAATTTCTTACTTCTAATTTCTTACTTCTAATTTCTTACTTCTAATTTCCTACTTTGATGTAGCTAATTAACTTTGAATATTTTTTAACAATATCTGTCTCATAAAATCATCAGCCTTTTTTTTTACATTTACATTAACATTATAATTAAATTTATA
>NC_092212.1:50776276-50798160 GCF_043381705.1 Parasteatoda tepidariorum
TATCAAAGATAATACTCAGCTTTTTGGTGTTGCTCTACTGCTGCCGCCAGGTGATTTCAGACAAACATGACCCGTCATTCCACGTGCGACATATGCGGACGAAATAAACGCATGTTTGAAAGAATCTTATGTGTGGCGAAGTGTCAGTAAATTATGCCTTACTCTTAATATGCGTGCTCAACTTCAACATGATCCATTATCGTCAAGATTTTCTGAACAACTGTTAGACATTGGCAATGGTAAAATTCAATTGTATGAAGATACACAATATATTCGACTCCCACAGAATTTTTGCAACATGGTGCCTACCAAAGAGGAGTTAATAAAAAGTATCTTTCCAGATTTGCCACATAATTATACTAATCATGCATGGCTACGTGAGCGAGCTATTTTAGCCGCAAAAAATTTAGATGTTGACGCAATCAATTTTAAAGTACAACAATCATTGCCTGGTAGTGAAATTACATTCAAATCGATTGACACTGTTGTTGATCCTGATGAAGTTGTCAACTATCCTGCCGAGTTTTTAAATTCACTGGATTTACCTGGAATGCCACCCCATAATTTGGGATTGAAGATTGGTTCACCTATAATTTTGTTAGAAATTTGAATGCTCCGAAATTGTGTAATGGCACGCGACTGGTCATAAAAAAAAATCATGGGTAACATTTCGGCAGCCACTATTTTAAGTGGAAAATTTCAAGGTGAAGTTGTACTTCTACCGCGGATCCCAATGATTCCTTCAGATTCGCCTATACCATTCAAACGTTTGCAATTTCCAATCCGCTTAGCATTTGCTGTGACTATTAATAAGTCAAAAGGTCAAGCAATGACAATTTGTGGCTTAGATTTAGAAAACCCGTGCTTTTCTCACGGTCAATTATATGTTGCGTGTTCCAGAGTTGGAAAACTCTCGAATTTGTTTGTGTATATATATATATATATATATTTGCTGAGTTTGTTCCAGATTCCAGCTACCACCTACATTTTTATAGGCCATCAAAAAAATTGCACGTTTATTCAGAGAAAGTACGTTTTTGTGTCTGATTTTGTAACTTAAAGCATCATCTTCACTAATTAACTAGCATATTTGAGTCCTAGTACAAGATAATCCGATCATTTGATAAAAAATTATTTTTTATAGTAATTATTATTATTAATTTTTATTTTATTTTATTTTATTTTTTNTTTTTTTTTTTTTTTTTTTTTTTTTTTTTTTTTTTTTTTTTTTTTGCTCATTGTACATTTTTGCTAAAAATCTTAATTTTTTAGTAGTAAACTAACTCATCTAATTATTTTAAACTTCAATAATTTTCATCAAGACAAAATCAAGTAAGTTGTTACACGTGACTTTACTTCGGAATTCATACATATTTATATCAGTTTACTTCGCAGCAAAGGAGCAGGAAGAACTATAAAGAAATTAACAATAAACATTTAAATATGCATTATAAACAGTCAAAATGGGACAAAGAACAATGTCAGTTGAAATGATAGAAAAAATTGTTAATAAATAAGAATTTATTCAATTGTTATTTTACTACATTTAACAAAAGCAGAATAGTTTCCAATGTCCTGAAAAATCCAAATGGTGATCTTGCACTATTTGAACACTATGCTCTTATTATCGGATGGCAGCAACCCAGAGCTGCTGAACACAAAAAAGTCTAATATTTACCACCTCCCACAATAAATGACACCGCAAGATAAGCTAATTAAACCACATTCCATTGTTCATTTGACAAAACACAAGTCAACCACAACCGAGCTTCAATGTCCATTACCTAACTAAAAGCTCAATTTCCAATATAACGTTAGACTTTGTTTTTATGGTTTTGAAGTCATGCTAATTGTAAGTGGTTAAAAAGCATATAGTGTTGAATTCACAGACTTTTTTAAACTGTTTCAGGCCGATTGAGGTAAAGATAAAGTAAACTTTGCAATAACAATGAAGTTTATGGCTAATTGGATAGAAAGACTACTGGTTATTTCACCATAACTTTAGAAAAAAAAAATTCTGACAGTGTACCTTTTTAGACCAATTTTGATAGAATCATCAAATTTCAGATTTTTTTTTTTATTTCTGTATAACCATTTTAATAGTGCTTCGATTTAAAATATAACAGAAGTGATAATGCTTTAAATAATTATATATCTATATATTTACAAAAATTATTCTGTTTAGCCAAATATCTCAAAACTCTTATGTCGTAATTTCCTCTATTTCCAAATGCAAGAATGTTTCGTTTTTTTTACTTATACGTAAGTCTAGAAAAAAGACAAGACACTAGCTTGAAAAATTGTCATTTTGTACTTTAAAGTCATATTTTGACAGTTTCTGCTCAAACATTTGCTCCTTTACTTTTAAGTAATTTAAATATATATATATATTGATTTAATGAATCGCCTTTTCTTGAATTTCATTATTTACAAACACTTTTTAATAAATTTGAAGAGCAATAATCTGTAACAAAACTATGATCCATTAAAAATGCCATTATTAACGAATTTTGCTCATTTTTCTAGGCCTTTTCCCCACGATTTGAAGTAATTTATTTTTTAACTCTCATGGTATTTATAAGAAAACATAACAAAATTAAAACATTCGAATTTAAGTATTTCAAAATTTGGTCTAAGAACATATTCATGTGCTGTATAAATTAATTTAAAAGCTTTTTTCATTAATTATTAAAATTTCAATTGCCAAAATGCGATGCCATCGAGTAAAGAAAAGTCAGAAAAAGTATCTTAATCTTTTGATAGCGATAGTTTCTAAACACACTTAGTAAACCTTAATTTAATAAGCAAATGTGTTTTCTAAAATGTATTAAAAAAATTTTTAAAAGTTTTGCAACTAGATATAACATTTTAAGATTCTTTTATACGCTCTTCACAAGCATAGAAATAATAAACTACTGATTTATAATATCCCAAACTTAGTGAAATGCAAATGTTTAGTTTTAAAATGGCAAAGAAGGCTTTTAAATATATTTTGCAAGCTTTTAAAGCTTTGTTTGTAAAAAATTCCCTTTACTTACTAACACATCGGAAAGTAACATATATTTTGACTGGAAGGTATATAACTTTTTCGAAAACATAAAATGGCTTTAAAAGATACTCACTCATGCATAAATATGAAAACTTACTACCGTGTAGCTAACTATTATATAAAACATTCATGGCATAAAATGTGGTTAGCATATTTTCTAAATATTTCAATACATCTGCTTAACAAATTAAAAAAAATTTTAACTCATTTAAAATAGTAATTTAAACAAATGCATTTATTTATTATAACATATTGGAAACATATTGAACAATTTGTTATTACTTATAAGAAATTGTTTTTATTTTAATGCAAACCATATTTCAGCTCTTTTATTTTAAGTTTATGCATGGTTTAAAATCAAATAAACTCGAGTAAATGCCTCTCCGTATCTGTGAATTCAATTGTGAGAACTCAAAACGATATGATGAAACTAAATTATGATTTACGAGATATTTTCAAAATAATTAATAAAATTTGGATCATAACATATTTCCAAGTGAGAAATGTTAGATTCGTTAATTAATGTATTCACAATTGCTGATGAAATTTATTCATTAAATCTCAAAGGTTCCATCAAAAAGAAGCTCGATAGTTAAGGGTTCCGCAGCTGGAAAAAAAAACTGGGAACCACAGCCATAAGAATCACTTATTCCATTAAATTACTTTTCAGTTTTGAATTTTTTACTAAATGTGTGGTAATAAGAACTACACTATTAGAAATTTCTCGGAAAAATTATTAAATAACAATTTATTAAATGCTATTTTACCTTATTAAAAAAACAGTCAAATAACCATAAATAACTGTGAGAAAAACTGTTTATTAACTGCTTTCCCCTAATACTGTTAAGCAGCCATAATTTTATAGCACAAACTGATCCCACCTAATGAGGCCACTTAATTCTTTGCAGTTGGATACACGTTATAGCTCAGAGAGATAATCAATCAATCTTTTGACTGAAGGAACAAGGGTTCAAGTCCTAGCGTTTGTACCACAATATTTCCTACATTCTCTTGAACACATGAAGAATTTCCAGAGTCCTGCACTCCCCAATTCGTAACCCTGAACTATTGGAAAACGATTTTCTCTTTCACTCATAGATGGCAGCACTTAACAAAAATGTCTAGTATTTCCCATCTCTTACGATAGGTGAAACAACCGGATAAGCCACATTTCACGGTTCATTCGATAAAACACATTTCCACCATAATCTACTTCCAATGCCCATTACCTAATAAAAAAACCTAGCTTTTATGGCCTGTTAAATTTATTTTTTACGGTTTTGAAGTCACGCGAGTTGCAAATGGTTAAAAACCGTATAAATTTGTATTCATGGTTTTTCAACCACACTAGTTATAAACGGTTTAAAAACCGTAAAGGCAAAAATATTATTTATTTTAAACTTTAAGGTTAATTGGCTAGACAGACTGCTGTCGGTTATTTCACCGTAATTTTAAAATTAAAATTCTAACTGTAAATCTGAATTTCAGATAAACCGTAAACAAAAAAACTACCAGATGAATACCGTATATTTTGGTTTTATTAACCAGAAGTATGTTTTTTTTTTACCGAAACTTTTCAGAAATGTTTTTTCTTCGAGGCTATAGTTCCTTAGAATAACTGTAGTCAGATTAATTTACCGATGAATCAGAAATATCCACTATAAGAATGTTTTCTAAAATATGTGTTGACACAATTTTATTTCTCTAGAATCACCAAAAGGAATAATATCTAAAAATTTCTGTTCACATTAGAAACCAGAAAAGGAAAAGAAGTGACTTCTTATATGTCATTAGTTTAATAAAATTTTAACTAAAAAATTTTCATTTTTAAAATAAGGTTCTACAGTATTTAAAATTGTATAGTACATTATACAGAATTATTTCTGTAGAAAAATTAAAAGTAAAGAAAAAATGCTAATGTATAAAATGAATTAACTGATAACCTTACCACGCAAAAATTGAGTTAAATGCATTTAAAATTGAGACAAAAACATTATTTCCCATATTAGAGGCATCATAACAATATGCACATAAGATAAGCATGCAGAAAGAGGTTAATCTTGCTAATAAGTGTTATGCAAAATAATTAATATTTGTAAAAAAGTTTAATTTATTATTGTGTACTTGAGAAAATGTTATATATGTTCTTTTAAACAGAAGATGAAAAACTGAAATTTTTATTATGAAATTAAAAATTTCCTTTGTGTGCTGTAAAGAAAATGAAGTAGAATTAATATCATTTATTCATTAGTTTTAAAAATATTACGTGCTCCTGAAACATTTCATTAAATGCCCTAATTAATTATTGCTCTTAATAATATCTAAGAGATATATTAATCTTTTATTTGAAATAGTTACTCAAAAAATACATAAATGCATTTTGAATCATTCGTTTAAAAGGAAAGAGTTTTCAGATTAAACTATACCCTATTCGCCTATTTAATTTAGCTAAAATTAAAAAATGATAAATTACGCTATCAAAACAATGACTTAATGGAAAGATTTAATAGGTTTATAAATGGACTACGACGAAAATTCTTACTGTTATTGAATACAATAACATTATTTATTTACAAACTTTTAAACATTTAAATAGAGTGCTTTTAACAGCACTAAACACGCAAATCATCGTAACTACATACACTGTAAAAAATTCTGAATCCTAGAGAGTCAATACTTTTTACCGTAAAATTTTACCAAACAAAAGATTGATATACAGTAATTTTACAGCAATACTTACTGTAAAGTCACTAGATTAATGTAACTAAATAATATTACTATTACTAAATGATATACTACGATTACGGTATAAAATTTTACCGTAAAAATTGATTTTTTTTTTTTTTTTTTGGTTAAAAGGATTATACGGATAATACACCAAAGGGTGTCAATACTTTTCACCGTAATTCAATACGGAATTTTCTTACAGTGTAGAGAACAAGTGTTTCCGCAACAGTTGTTATTCCGTTAAATTATAATATGGTCCTTATAAATTTAATTTGACTTAGAATTGATACAAATATGTTAAATTCAATCAAAAAGAATTTTAGTATTTATGCAACTATTTTTTTCCACGCGTGATTTTTGCATTATTTTTAGTTTTCTAAAGCCCAGATATTTCTTTACACGTTTGGACAATGTGTTTCGTGTTTCAGTTTTGATAAAACAAAGTTCTAAGAGATTTTCTTTACAATAAAAATTACATTAATTCGATTTGCAATTACATTATTATATTTCTAATTCTATTAAAGAAAGCAAATTGTATGAACTTTAAGAAATCATTGCGAGATTTAATTTCAAATATTTAAACATAAATTAACATTTATTTTTAAAGTGGCCCATTTTATTTTGAAAAATTCACTTTATTAGCTAGTTTAATTTTTTTCAAAACATTCTGCATGATTTAAACATCATTATGCATGTTTTTATTTTTCAGAACATCCTGTATTACATTGAAAAAAATGCCTTTTAAAACAATCGCAATGATGTAAACAGTAACAATCATTACGGTACATAATGATTTTTATATAAATATTCATCTTATAGAGATAAAAAAATTTTCAGAATTAATTTTTTGTTTTTGTTTAGATATTCAATACTCCTTTTATTTACTTCATAACATCCTAAAATTTAAACCAATTAATGGTCTAATTTATTTGGTTTTAGAATAAAAATAATAATTATTTTTAAAACTCTGTATTTATTGAATGTTTCCCTTATATATAATTTATAAATATGTCTCCTTTAATATCAGATCCTCAAGTGCAGTGATTCTATATTTAAAATTTATGATAGTAATTCATAAGTTCTACAAACTCTATTGAAGGAATTTATTACTTCATTGCGAATTCCTAAGCACATTTGTTAAATTAATTAAAGGTTTATGCCAATCAAANAATGAAGTTTATAACTATATTTTTAATACAATATTGTATTCTTTAATTAAGTATCAGTAGGAGGAAAAGAATGTTTTCATCAAACGTATTTAATTTTACAGTTTTTGCTCCAAAAATATGTAGTTATTATATCCATAGGATCACAATGTAAATATTGTGATAGAAACACTTTATTTTATCTTGTGTTAAATAATTAGAAAATCAGCAAATTATATTTTTTAATTAAGTATCATAAGGTGGAAGAGAGTGTATTTAGTTTTTCAGTTTTTGCTCCAAAAATACGCAATTATTATGTCCGTAGGATCACAGTTTAAATATTGTAGTAAAAACACTCTCCTTTATCTTAGTGTTATATAATTAGAAAATCAGCAAAAAAGTTGGAACATGAAAAAGATGGATTGAACTATGATTTCGTTCAAATTTAATGCAGCTTCAATAAAAAGTAAAGTTTGGCAGTGATATTCAGTCTGGTTGAATCAGATTGACTTGCATTGAAATATGGATAAACCTTGCCCCTCATTATGGTTGAAGTAAATTTATACGATATTATACTTTAACGTGCATTTCTTGAGACTAAAAGAAAAAAATACAAGTAAAATTACAATACTGTATGGTGATGACATATGACATTTCTGATAGGAAAAAAATCATGTTTTTTGTCTATAAAGTCAAAATATACGGTATTTAAACCAATGTTCTTAACAGTAAATTTTATAGTTAATTAGATGACCATACTAGTTGAAAATGGTTTCAAAACCGCAAAGGTGAAAAATGTTCTTAACAGTAAATTTTATAGTTAATTAGATGACCATACTAGTTGAAAATGGTTTCAAAACCGCAAAGGTGAAAAATGTTCTTAACAGTAAATTTTATTGTTAATTAGATGACCATACTAGTTGAAAGTGGTTTCAAAACCGCGAAGGTGAAAAATTTTCTTAACAGTAAATTTTATAGTTAATTAGATGGCCATGGGTGGACTACTGTCGGTTATTTTATCATAAATTTAGGTTGAAAATTCTAACAGTGTCGATCTAGAGTCACATCCAAGTAATTAGATGTAAAGTAGACAATTATAAACTGGTTTTCTTCAGTGTAAAAAATTTTCGTGCGTCTGAACACGAAGACGACTTTACACCCATATAGTGTTTCTTTAAGTGTCCCACTACACCAAAGCAAAGTGTAGTTTCTGATATAGTGAAACACCTAGAATGTTCTTTTCCACTAGTTGGTATAAAGGAGCCTTCACTATGTTTGTTATACAGTAATTTTAAAATGTATCATTGCAGTAAAATATTATACACATTGGAATCAGTGAAGTTCCTTTTACGATAAAACATAAAGGAAGAATCATAAATTTAGGATGCATGCATACAATATTTTTGAAAATAAAATTAGTTTTTTTAATCAAACATGCACGCAGCACAGACTACTTAATATGAATTCGGCAAAACTGTTTAAATATTATAAAATTATTTTATATTCACATTATTATGATTTATTTATAAACTTATTTTATTTTACACTGAATTTTGAGTTCACTACTATCAATGTTCAACTCCATAGTCTTGAAATTTTGAATCCAATTCAGAATTTAAGGGAACTCCGGGATCAAGTATTGGGACAAACCAGCTTTCGTGAAGGACTTTTTGATGGAGCTAACCCGCATTTGCGTTACATGGAGCGAGAAATCACAAAAATCCCCAGCGTTTATCGGCAGCAAGGATTTTCTAACCCATGATCTGTCTACCACTGAGGATATTTTACTTTAGTACAATGGTCGGTGCGAGCCGGTTGCAGAATTCGAATCAACCGGCCCTCACTGGGATTCGATCCTGTGTCAACTCATTGGGAGGCAAGCGCTCTAACCCCTATGCCACCACGGCTCAATTTTATACAGTTCAAAGATTTATATAAATCTTACGAGAACATTATTATCTTTATCAGTGCTTTTAATTATTAATAAAAACAAGTGCTGTCTATTATAGACCAGACATCGGTATTCGTGTAATTGGAAAAAGATTTACTTTGGAAAAGATTTACTCCTTTTTTTCCTTTTTAATATTTTTAAAAGAATAGGAGGCTTCGCGCTATTTTTTTTCTGCTTTGCTCGCCAGCCTACGCGGTTGTGTCCCATTCATCTGCTCTTTTTTTTCTTAAGAATCGAGAAAAGTCATTTTCTTTATAAAATTTACAATTATCATAGCTTTCTGTAAGCACATCTTGTTAATATATTAATCGTAACGATGTGAAAGGATACCTAGATTTGTAAAGCAATTCAACTGTACGTATAAATTTACTTCTATAAAAATATATAACTCAGTATATAATACAAAAATATGTAATATGAAAATATATAACTCAGAAATGTAGAATGGTTGATCCTATAAAAATAATAAATGAGAATAAAAATGATAAATGATTTAATGTTGTTGTTGCAGTCGGACTTTTAGGCAGAGGGGGTGCAACTGCTCTTGTTTTCCAGTGGCGCCATCTTTGGCCAAGAATTCGAATTCTGTCCCACCCATACGTCACACCCGCTTATAGGGTGGACCCATTCATTCGTCCACAGATCATAATTTTGACCTGAACCAGAGAACGATCAATCTCCAATTCAATACCCTCACACGTATTGATTTGTTATGGGAACATGGAGGACGAAGTGACCCTACAGATTTAACATGCACCAGCCACCATTTACTCACAAGGTGTCTTCGATCGGCTGGATTTGAGCTCCCGTTCTCGTAAACGTGAGTCCAGCGCCCTGCCAACCAGGCTATCACGGGACCAAATGATTTCATAGTTAATAACAATACAGCAGTTTTTGGAAAAGTTTTTATTTCTCCTGAACTTTCTATATTATTAAAAATTTCGTTACAAATGCTAAGATTTGCACTTGGCAACATCTTATCTTTCATTCTTTTTCATTTTATTTTTACTACATTAATTCTTTCTTCGCAATACCTTCAACATCAAGTCACGTGCTGCTTATAAAATAAAGATTGCATAGGAGATAATTTTTTCTAAATATTAATTAAAGTAAAAAAAAATTTAAAAAATCGCAAAAAAGCACTTAAAATTGCTGTAACCTACAAATTAGATTTTCGAAAAATAAAAAATAAAAACTCATATTAAGTTCGTAAATGAAAATGGCGCTTTCTGCACCTCAAATTTCAATTTTGTAATTGCACTTGTACATGCTGCGGAACATGATATACTTTTAACTCATTCACGTGTTCACATGATATATTTCTAACTTCAAATTAAGCAATTAATAATTCACGAACAGATGTTAAATTTTTTATTCCATCTTTTTCCACGCACATTTTTTACACACTTTAGTAATGCCAAGTTTCTAAGTTTTATAGTTTTTGTGCAACAAAATAAAAGGTAACCTAAAGCAAAAGAAATGTAAAAAATATTCTAAAAAAATTGCAGTAGATTTTGAGCATACGGAAACTTTAAACAAAGCTCATTTTAAGTTTATAATCAAAGATTGCCCTTTCAGCATGTCGATTTTCAATCAGTTGTTGCATCTTTGTGGCTTGCAGAGCGCACCACGTTGTGAATTTACAAGTTATTACCTACAAGTTCAACAATTAATAACTTTCGAACTAATAATCAAATATTATTTTTTATACCGTTGTACATTTTCCTATTCACCTTCCTTATATCAAGTTCTCAAGTCATAAATTTTAAGCAGGAAAACAAAATTTAACATTAAGTTGAACACCCAAAGCAATAACTGGGGCAGGCTTTAGGATTTTTACATGTGGAAAGAAAAAAAACCCATCTAAAATTTTAATCTCGTCATTAAAACAACTATGATGGGGAAAAATTGTCCACGAATTTAGCGGTCATAAGTTAGCCACGCTATTAGACATCATTTATGAAAACTTATCCGAAGTGAACTATTGTCTTACATAAGGCTTTGAATCGGTGTTTCGGTTCTGTTATTTCGGTCCCGTTACCGTTTCGGTTGCGGTTTCGCATTCACTTTTCATTCCTGTTTTTCTCTTCCAAATATTGAAAATTTTAAAAAAAAATACCAAATATGCAAAATATTCCAATGCAATTGTAATGATCCTTATTTTTAATTTTTAGCTGTATGGGGAAAAAAATTCTGGCAGAATCACCATACTTGAAAAGCAGTGTTTCCCAAAGTGTGATACGCGTACCCTCAGGGGTACGGGAACAGTTTAGCGGGAGTACGCGTTCTTATTCGAAATATCTTGCAACAAACGAAAATTTCAAAAGAGAAATATTTAAAAATAAAGCTAGCCATGAAAATTTACGATTACGTATTTTTTTATTGGCTATTTTTCACAGAGTTAACAGTTAATAATTAGTGGTGTTAATAATTAGTGGTGTTAACAACCAGTTGTGATTTTTAACTTTTGTTAAATTTATTTATAGTAAAAATACATTCATTTTTTTATTAGTGGTACACAGCGTTACGAAAAATTTTGAAAGGGTACAGAAAAGTCATAAGTTTGGGAAACACTGTTGAAAGGTAAAGACCCACGTTTAAGAATAAAGTCAAAATATACGGTATTTAAACCATTCATATCGTAAATTTTATCATTCATTGTTGCAACGGACTACCGGAGATTCTACTTCTTCAAAATTACAGTTCTTATTACAATATATTTAGAAACAAATACAAATTTCGAAAGTAAATGTTACCAAATAATCGGCTTTTATGCCATGCTCTAAAGTATCATAATAAAATTACCAAAATGATCTCCAAAACTATCAATCATTTTATCATTCATTTGGTAATTTAAACCTTTTGATATACTTGCCTTTAACCAAATAGAAAGGTAATAATATGTTAGCACTTCTACAGTTAATCTTAAATGACATTTTATTTAAATGATTGATTTGAATTAGATGACTCTTAGTATTTCCTATTCTAATATAATTTATCAATTGTAACAAGAGTTAAAGGGACAAAAAAGAAGACTTCAAATGGTTAATTAAAGTGTCATACACAGATATATCATACTATGGTGAATTCTTTATCCATTTTTTCATAAGGTAGTTGAACTTCTTTATTCATTTACGTACATGTATGGGTTTCTTTCTAAGTACAATTAACATCTTAAAAACTCTTTTCAGTTTGAAAAACAGAAAGCACAATTTTGATTACAACACCCTCTGTTGGTCAGGCAGAAATTCTTAACAAGCCCGCAATTTTATCTTATCCAAATGTAATATTCATTTAGTCACAGCTAAGTTACTGATTCAGTTCAGCCTTGTTCGGGCATTTGTACACTTACAAATGCGTATTTTTTATAATGTTGGTAAATGCTAAATTAAAGCTTACATAGGAAAACATATCAACTAACGAAAAACAACTCTTACACGACAAATCGACCAATGATTGCCGCTGAAAATGTCACATGCCAAATCTATCTGAGGTGGCTCAACATGTAGCGCTTTTAAAAACGGAAACTGAAATAACCAGAGAGCATTAGCTGCAGAAATCTCATACTATTAAGCTAGGCAGAAGTGAGTAGTCTTTGTCGATAGATCTCTATTTTAGTATTTTGTCGAAAGCGCTTTTTTTCACGAATTTATATATTACGAATTTATTTGACGATTTTTTATTTATATCACGAATTATACTATAGCACATTTCCAATAGGTTTAACGAATTACATGTCATTTATTTGAATTCAAATTTATTTTAATAACTTAATATTTACTAAAAAGATGTAATTTTTTTAAAAAAAAAAAGTTTTTATATGACTTTGAATGATTGTTTTGAAATCTTAGAATTTTGTGCATTTGCAATGTACCTAAGTTAGTAGCGAGCGAAGCGAGCTTGGTTTGCGAAGCAAACCATATAAGATTGCGTAGGCATTTTCGGGGGATGGCGAGCGTTAGCGAGCAGGGGACGCAACCCACTAGTAATTAATATATTTCTCTAAATAATATAATACAAAAAAATAATAGTTTTCATTGAAACTTAAAAACATTTTTCTCTAATTAATTAGGTAAATGTTGACAATCCTTCGTAAATATTCTTAATAACTTAGACGTTTAATTTCACCCTTTATAATTTTTAAATACTTATTATTAACCATTTAAAATTCTTGATTTCTTTTTTCACCAAAAGAAATATTTAAATATAATTTTATAAACTTAAAAATATATTCAGGACTATTGAAACATTATCACCGTAATAAAAAATGAAGAAAGAGAATGAAGAGTATATCAAAATAGACGAATCGTATTAGTAACGGTACCGAAATAGCGGGACAGGCTTTGAAGACCTGACATTTAATGTAATATAACTATTTTTCTTTTCAAAAAAGGAATCAAGCAATTATGAGTCCATTATAGAATTTTAAGATTGATTTACATCTAAGAAATAGTAAAAATTTGTTTTCTCAAAACTAATCATGTTATTTCTTTGAAAACACTTTGTTACAAAAAAAATAATATATGCATGATTTAACTTAACTATTAAGTAATTCAGTCAAACTCTTTAAATGCAAGAGCTATCAANTAGTAGCGAGCGAAGCGAGCTTGGTTTGCGAAGCAAACCATATAAGATTGCGCAGTCATTTTCGGGTGTTGGCGAGCGTTAGCGAGCAGGGAGTGCAGCCCACTAGTAATTAATATATTTCTCTAAATAATATAATACAAAAAAATAATAGTTTTCATTGAAACTTAAAAACATTTTTCTCTAATTAATTAGGTAAATGTTGTCAATCCTTCGTAAATATTCTTAATAACTTAGACGTTTAATTCCACCCTTTATAATTTTTAAATACTTATTATTAACCATTTAAAATTCTTGATTTTTTTTCTCACCAAAAGAAATATTTAAATGTAATTTTATAAACATAAAAATATATTCAGGACAATTGAAACATTACCACCGTAATAAAAAATGAAGAAATAGAATGAAGAGTATATCAAAATAGACGAATCGTATTAGTAACGGTACCGAAACGACGGAACCGAAGTAGCGGGACAGGCTTTGAAGACCTGACATGTAATGTAATATAACTATTTTCTTTTCAAAAACGGAATCAAACAATTATGAGTCCATTATAGACTTTTAAGATTGATTTACATCTAAGAAATAGTATAAATTTGTTTTCTCAAAACTAATCATGTTATTTCCTTGAAAACACTGTGTTACAAAAAAAATAATAAATGCATGATTTAACTTAACTATTAAGTAATTCAGTCAAACTCTTTAAATGCAAGAGCTATCAAGCAAACAAAATGTTGAAAAGCCTCAATCAATTGGTGAACAACAATAGTTCCTTATTCTATTGAAAGAAACTTTAAATTTGCGAGGTATGGAAACACACAACAAAAGGTACAAGAAAACTATTTCGATTGAAAGGTAAAATGAGACTTTTCCTGGTCTCTACATAAGAAAGTGGAAACTGCTGTATTGTTGCATTTTATGGAGTTCTGATTCTTAGAGTATATGTAAGTTTCGAATAAGATGTCAAATATTAAGAACTCGGTGAATAGAAGAAATATTTGATGTAGAAATTCATTTGTTTTAAATGACAATATTAAACTTTTATTAAATTGAAAAACCTAATTCTAAATCAAAATTTACTAAATCAACTACTTAGCTAATCAAAATTTACTAAATGAACTACTTACCAAATCAAAATTTTTACTAAATCAAAAAACTTACTTAATGGAAAATATTTTTTCATGATTATTAAATCTGTTTAATTAGGATATTTTATCTACCTTGTAAAACACTGTTGTATTGTTTCATTTTATAGAGTTCTGATTTTTGGAGTATGTGTAAGTTTCGAATAAGAAGTGAACTATTAAGAACTCGGTGAACAGAAGAAATATTTGATGTAGGAATTCATTTGTTTTAAATGACAACTTTAAGCTTTTATTAAATTGAAAGACCTAATTCTAAACCAAAATTTACTAAATCAACTACTTACCAAATCAAAATTTTTACTAAATCAAAAAACTTACTTAATGGAAAAGATTTTTTAATGAATTATTAAGTCTGTTTCATTAGGATATTTTATCTACCTTGTAAAAAAATTCCGAATCAAATTACGGCATAAAGTACAGGCATTTGGTTCCATTAACCAATATTATATTTGTTTGTTTTTTAGCCATAAATGTCATTACCATAATGGTATTTTTACCAGAATTTTTTTCTCTATGCTCACGAATAATTGCTTAGAACAACTGGAGTCTACATACCGCACTGTAAAATAATCCGGGTAAAATTACGGTATATAGTACCGGCACTTTAGGTGTGACATCCGTAAAATTCATTTTTATCGTAAAATTACTGTAATTGTTTTTAGTAATATTTATTTAATTAGAGAGATTTATGCAATTATTACTGTTGGGCCAGGTTATCCTGGTTGATTGGGCACTGGACCCATGTTCAAGAGATGGTGGGTTCAATCCCTTCAGGCTGAAGAACCCCTTGTAGTAAATGGAGATTGATGCACGTTAAATCTGTTGAGTCACAAAGTCGATCATGTTTCCATAATAAAACATACCTTTGGGAGTACTGATCAAGGAGTTCCCTTGTCTTCTGGATTGGTTCAAAATTACAAGGTTACGGAGTTGAACATTAGTAGTCGTAAGCCCAAAATTGGTTCGACGAATATAAAAAAGGAAGAAAAATACTACCATTAAAATTACGGTATATCAGATTCATTTCTCCATAGCATGTAAAAATGAGTTTTACGAAAAGAAGTACCCGAGTGCCAGTTCNTCGCATCGAGAATTTTCGGATTATCCGTGTTTTTCGATTGTCCATGTGACCCGTCCCGGTGATTAACCCGGATAATCGGGAGTGCACTGTACTTAGCAAATCAAAATTTACCAAATCAATACACTTACTTAATGTAAAAGATTTTTTCATGATTATTAAATCTGTTTAATTAGGATATTTTATCTACCTTGTAAAAAATTCCGAATCAAATTACGGCATAAAGTACAAGCATTTGGTTCCATTGATCAATATTATAGTAATTTTTTAGCCAGAAATGTCATTACCATAATGGTATTTTTACCAGAATTTTTTTTTCTCTATGCTCACGAGTAGATATAATTGCTTAGAACAACTGAAGTCTACATACCACACTGTAAAATAATCCGGTAAAATTACGGTATATAGTACCGGCACTTTAGGCGTGACATCCGTAAAATCCATTTTTATCGTAAAATTACTGTAATTGTTTTCAGTGATATTTACTTAATTTGAGTGATTCGTGCAATTATCATTATTGGGCCGGATTAGCCTGGTTAATAGGGCACTGGGCCCATGTCCAGGAGATCGTGGGTTCAATCTCTTCCGGCTGAAGACCCCCGTATAGTAAATGGTGATTGATGCACGTTAAATCTGTTGAGTCACAAAGTCCATCATGTTCCCATAATAAAATATACCTTTGGGAGTACTGATCAAGGAGTTCCCTTGTCTTCTGGATTGATTCAAAATTACAAGGTTACGGAGTTGAACATTAGTAGTCATAAGCCCAAAATTGGTTCGACGAATATAAAAAAGAAAGAAAAATACTACCATTAAAATTACGGTATATCAGATTCATTTCTCCATAGCATGTAAAAATGAGTTTTACGGAAAAAAGTACCCGAGTGCCAGTTCTTTATACCGTAATTTGATCAGGAATTTTTTACAGTGAACTCACTGGTTTTTTATAGATTTATTAATCATTTGAAGCTGAAAGTCAGTAAAAAATACAATAAAAAATTAATTTTTTAATGAAAACATTTTTTCTTTCGTTTGGCGTTTTACCTAAAAGTTGCAGGCATAATTTTCTAAATTCTCAAAGTGAAATTGCTAGTCCTTTTAGAACCGGCAGATGGAGAAAGAAGCACTTCCCCAGTCTCGTACGCTTCGATTTTATACGTAACAGAGAGTACGTATGAGTACTAATATGAGACATAATATATGAGAGTATATTTGGAAATCACGCTCTTCTGATCTTCGACATCTAGAGTCAGATATATCCATTTTTTATTGGTCCGTAAAGAGAGAATCGCATGATCGTATACGTGATCTCCGTCCTGAAGGAGTTTATATTTTGAATTAGTCAAACATAGAAGACGCGACATTTGTATGTTTCTTCTTCATTCTATGTCGGAACTTAAATGAATAAAGGCTAGTAGTAAAAAACTACGTTTTTTTCACAAGTTATGCTTGATTATTTTATTAAAATAGGCATTTTAAATATAAAATGCCTATATAACGAAATTGGAGACGAATACAATTAAATCCATCTTATTTTCTTGTGATTTCGATTAAATCGTTTTATTTCGAAAGTTACATTGTTATAAGTATAATTATATATTTTATTTTATTGTTATAATAAATAATATTTTTTTTGATAAAAAAATTTTTTTTTAAATAATTAAATCTTTGATTCATAATTAAAATTGATATTTTTTATATAAGATGCCTATAACAAAATTGGAGCCGAACAAAATTAAATTCAGCTTATTTTCTCGTGATTTCTATTAAATCATCCTATTTCAAAAGGTACATTGCTATAAGTATAATTTATCAGTTTGATTATTTATTTTATTTAATTCTGATTATATATTGTATTTTTTAATGAATAAATATGTTTTTATATAATTAAATGTTTGATTACGAATTAAAATTTATATTTTGAATACAAAATGCATGTAACAAATTTAGAACTAAAACAAATTGAATTGAACATATTTTCTTGTGATTTCGATTAAACCATCTTATTTCATAATTTACATTGTTATAAATATAATTATATATTTTATTTTATTGTTATTATATATAATGTTTTTCAATAAAAAAATTTGTTTTTAAATAATTAAATCTTTGATTAATAATTAAAATTGATATTTTTGATATTAAATGCCTATAATAAAATTAGAGCCGATAAAAATTTAATTCAGCTTATTTTTTCGTGATTTCTATTAAATCGTCTTATTTCAAAAGTTACATTGCTGTAGGTATAATTTATAAGTTTAATTATTTATTTTATATTATTATAATATATAGTATTTTTTAATATGTTTTTATATAATTAAATGTTTGATTAAGAAATAAAATTTATATTTTGAATGCAAAATGCATGTAACAAATTTAGTGCTAAAACAAATTGAATTGAACATATTTTCTTGTGATTTCGATTAATCACGTTATTTCACGAAAATTTCGAAAATCACGTTATTTCATAATTTATATTGTTATAAGTATAATTTATAAGTCTAATTATAAATTTCATTTAGTTATAACTTATAGTTTAAAATTACAAAAATATATTTTTTTAATTCCAAATGTTCGAAACGAAGTTTAAACTGAACCAAATTAATTTTAACGTTAAATAAATAATGCCAAGAAACTGAAATGGTAAGATATTACCTGGTTAGAAACTTTATTTGCTTCAAAAATATATAAACAGAAAAAAAAAGTCGAACATGTATCAAGCACTTGAAAAATAGGCGCCTATTTTCAAGACTTGTCAGACGTGAATGAGAAAAAACAAAAGTAATTTCAAATATAAAAAAAAAACATAAGGTTACCAACAAAAAAGGAAAAAATAAGGGTGAGAAACAAAACTGAATGGACCAAAGTAGCCGAGAGAGAAAAAAGAAGAAAAACAGAACAAGAAAAACTCCAGTAGCCGAGAGGGGCAATTCAGCGTAAAATGCATTTCCACGCGATATGGAGATGCAGTGAGGAACTAGTGTCGTTTACTGAGCTAATTTGGCTCTGGGGGAAATAATTTTGGCATTGTCTGTTCATTTAAAATTCATAAATTTAATTTTGACAATGCTAAAATTATTTCAATCCCAGTCCAATCAGCTCATCTTGATGCCCTAATATATTGTTTTATTTATATGAATACTGATTAATTTTTTCACTCCTTCAAGTAAATAACTAAATACTTATTCCCAGTTGGCAGTACAATGACTCCCTTAGTTTCAATTCGAAATTCAAATTATGCGATGCTCTTAAAATTATTTTTCCCAGTCAATTTTAAAGATAATTCAGCTCTTTTTCTTTTAACAAGAGACAAAAATTTTACCTTTAATTCCCGTTTCAAACTAAGCGATGGGAGGAAAAAAACAACTATGACAAATTTGAAGTTGGAATAAGATTTAAAAATAGCGTAAAAAATAGATTTATTACCAACAACAGTTTTTTTACTTCTTTTTTATAACCGTCGCTGAACAGCCGGCCCAATTTTGGCTTTTCGACTACTAAACTTCAACTCTGTTACCTTGTAATTTTGAACCCTATCCAGAAGACAAGAGAACTCCTGGATCAAGTAATGGGAGAAATTTACCTTCGTGGAGGACTTTTGATGAAGCTAACCCGCGTTTGCGTTACATGGTGAAGAAAACCACGAAAATTTCCTATGATTAGCCTGATGGCAAGGAGACTCTAACCCATGATCCGTCTACCAATGAAGATATTTTACGTCAGCACCGTGGTCAGTGCGCGCCGGGTGTGAAATTCGCATCGACCAGCCATCTCCGGGATTCGAGTTCAGTTCACCTCTTTGAGGGGGAAGGGGCGAACACCCAATCCCCTGAGCCACCATGACTCAACACTAACAGTTTACAGATGTTTTTTATTTTCCTCCATTTTCAACAAACAGAGCGTGATTATCTTGAAATTTAACAGTTTTATCTTACTTTGAACTCGCCATATAATAACATAAGGTTGCTTTTTGCCTGGATCCAGCAAACCAAGTGCCTTAAGACTGAATTGTTTATGATTATTAATTGAAGTTATAAGTTTACCATTGATAAAAGACATTTCTAAAGTCTAAGAAGAGATCTACCATGAACCCCGCGTTGTAAGAAATATACCACATCCGACAAACGCATGTGACTTGTGGGGACTTAATTATTATCGACTATGTCAACCTTCATCTATGAAAAGGTACCTCCAAATAGAATCAAGTTAACATGTCCTATATAATAGTGATTCAGTATTCGATATTTATAGTGGTAGTTACACCACATTACTCCCCTTCCAAAATTTTATCTGGGATAGAATTCGATGAACGATTACCACTAGTTGATTCATGCTGTTTATTTATTTATACCAACTTTTGCTCGTTATATATTTTTCTTCATTTTTGGTATATAGCATTTCGCTCATTATATTTTTTCTTCATTTTTGTTTATTAATCGGGAGACTATATTTACTACACCGGATTTTGTTTCCTTTTTTTAAGCAAATCTACTGTTTTAATGTGGACAATCCATTAATGTTGGCGAGTTTATATCACGTCCGGGTCACCATTGTGGGGAATTAATCGACTATCGACTATGCCAACCTTCATCCATCAAAAGGTACCACCAGATAAAATCAAGTCTGTCTTATATACTAGTGATTCGGTATTCATTATTTATAGTAGTAGTTACACCACAAACTATACTCAGAATCTGATAATCATCATTTGAGTGGTCCTTTTACGGCACAAACATTAAGCATTAATAGAAGTTGTTGTCCTACATTGTGGGCGATTGGCAACTTCAGTGTGAATTCGCGCCTTACCGCCTTCTCCTCTTTGTGGTCAACTACTTGACCGATGCAGTTGTGCCCAGCCACCCTTCAGACCTGAGAAGAATTTCCAAGACTTCTTGTTACCACACTTAAAAGCTATCATGAAAGAACATCGTTTAGAGACAAATGACAATTCAAAGAACCTTGAGCCACTCTTTTAGAGTTTTCATTCGAATGTTACGACAAAATAACCCTGTTCCTCCTGTTAACAGTCAAGTTTACGATTAATGACATTTCTTTATCGTTATACGTTTGAAATCGTTTACAACTGGGCCGTGAATACCGTGAGTACAAGACTATGCGATTTTGTAACAATTCAGAAATATCATCAGTTGAAAACCATAAAAATTAAATTTATCTTCACATTAGAGTTAGGTTAGGTGAGGCTTTTTATTAGGTAATTAAGCTGTGGTTCAGTTGTGTTTTGTCTAGCTTTATTAGTAAATCTGGAGGTGCCATCTATCGTGAGAGATGGGTAATACAGGATTTTTTTGTGTTAAGATCCTCTTTTGTGCAGACATCTAAATCTGAAGGAGAGTTTTGTATTCAAATATTATAGGGTCATTAATTGAGGAATGAAGGACAGTGGATACTCTTCATTGATTGAATTGAGGAAATATTATAATGTCAACGCTTGGATTCGAAACCTATTTCATTTGGTCATGAAATTGATAGATTAGGTCTCTCGGCTGAAGTACGCGCCCATCTGAAAGGAACTAAGTAGCTTGACATAGTGTTCACTACGCACCTATTACTTTAGGATTATAAGGCATCCACTGTTGAAGCATCCGATGATGAAAAAGGTGATTGGTTGTGCGCTCGATTGGTTGTAGAGCTAGTTGGCGTACATAAAATTCTGGTTGTTTAACCGTATTAAGTGAAAGCAGTTAATGAACGATATTTCTCACAGTCAACAGTTTAGGTGTCAATTTTTTATAGTTATTTGAGTGTTTTGGTAGAATATGGCAAAATAACAATTTAATGTATAATTTAACCCTTTTTCCGAGAAATTTTTTTAATAGTGCAATGCTCTAAAGACTTATGGCGGCGCCTTCAATGACTAGAAATCTCACTTTAAACCGATGCATAAAAGCAGGAGAATTCAATTTTGAAAACTTTTGAGTTGTACCACTTCATTCTACATATGTTTTTCAATCTATTTAGTTTTTGGATAAATTATGTAAGTGTATAAAATAAATTAGTAAAGTATAAGACTTTTATACTTACTTCTCGGCTCTACAATCCATGACAGATCTTGTCCTCTTGCTGACCTATGTGGTAAACACAGCTCCACCTTTTCCTATCCTAAGCTTTTATCTTCTGATTTTTTGTTTCTATCTCTTCTAAATATTCCTTTACCTCATCTAGTCATCTTTTATAGCTAAATCAA
>NC_092212.1:50798229-50807614 GCF_043381705.1 Parasteatoda tepidariorum
TTTTTTTTAATCTTTTAAGTAAACAAACTTTATTGTAATAATCATTTCATTATTAAGGATTAGAGGTTATTGTGAAATTATTAATTTTAATAAGTGGATGAGTAGGTAAAGAAGTTCACTACTCGAAATACGCGTATACATTTAATGAAAGTTATGAAACTATAGAATATGTAATAATGCGTAATTTTTCTATCTTAGTTCTATTACGACCTTTTAAAAAACGCTAATAAACACAATTTAGTCAACAGATACAAACGATTATGTCGGAGCTATAACAAAAAAATACGCTTTATATTTCATTTAATGCAGAAGAATCTAATAAAGATCAGCTTATTTGAAACTCTGAAATGTGACACCCATATATAACCTGGTGAATGATAGATACGTGATACCGAAAACAAAACAAAAACATAAGCACACAGCTGTTTGGCGATTTGCGAGACGCTCCTTCAACGCCGATAGATATTTTCGCCAACCCCTTTACAATCTACGGTATGTTTTGTCAATACGCGCCCGGGTCACCAATGTGGAGACTTAATAATTATCGACTATGTCAACCTTCATCAATCAAAAGGTACCTACAATTAGAATCAAGTTAACATGTTTTATATACTAGTGATTCAGTATTCAATATTTATAGTGGTAGTTACACCACAAACTATACTCAGAATCTGATGATCCTCATTTGAGTGGTCCTTTTACGGCACAAATATTAAGCATTAATAAAAGTTGTTGTCCCACATCGTGGGCGATTGGCAACTTCACTGTGAATACGCTCCTTATCCTCTTTGTGGTCAATTACTTGGCCGATGCAGTTGTGCCAATGGTGCCCCAGCTACCCTTCAGTCCTGAGATGGCTTTTCCAAGACTTCTTGTTACCACATGAAGCTATCATGAAAAAACATCGTTTAGAGACAAATGACAATTCAAAGAGCCTTGAGCTACTCTTTTAGAATTTTCATTCTAATGTTACTTCAAAATAACCAGGGGTACCCTGTTCCTCCTATTAACAGTCAAGTTTACGATTAATGACATCGTTATACATTTGAAATCATTTACAACTGGACCGTGTAAACGTGAATACCGTGAGTACAAGACTATGCGATTTTGTAACAATTCACAAATATCATCAGTTGAAAACCATAAAAATTAAATTTAACTTCACATTAGAGTTAGGTTAGGTGAGGCTTTTAATTAGGTAATGAACATTGGGGTTAAGCTGTGGTTTAGTTGTGTTTTTTCTATCTTAATTAGTAAATCTGGAGGTGCCATCTATCGTGAGAGATGGGTAATACTGGATTTTTTTGTTTCAAGACCCTCTTTTGTGCTGACATCTAAATGTGAAGAAGAGTTTTGTACTCAAATATTATAGGGTCATTAATTGAGAAATGAAGGACAGTAGATACTCTTCATTGATTGAATTGGGGAAACATTATAAAGTCGACACTTGGATTTGAACCCTATTTCATTTGGTCATGAAATTAATAGATTAGCCGTCTCGGCTGAAGTACGCACCCATCTGCTAAGAACTAAGTAGCTTGGCACAGTGTTCACTACACACCTATTACTTTAGGATTATGAGGCGTCCACTGTTGAAACATCCGATGATGAAAAAGGTGATTGGTTGTACGCTCGATTGGTTGTAGAGCTAGTTAGCGTACATAAAATTCTGGTTGTTTAACCGTATTAAGAGAAAACATTTAATAAACGATATTTCTCACAGTTAACATTTTGGGTACCATTTTTATAGTTATTTGAGTGTTTTGGTAGAATATAATAAAATAACAATTTAACGAATAATTTAACCCTTTTCCCGAAGAAAAAAATTTTAATAGTGCAATGCTCTAAAGACCTATAGCGGCGCCTTCAATGACTGGAAATCTTACTTTAAACCGAGGCATAAAAGCAGGAGAATTCAATTGTGAAAACTTTTGAGTTGTACAACTTCATTCTTGTGACGGAGGTTTTGTTTCTCCATCAGAAGCCGCCAATAATCGTACAGTGGAATTCATGATTGTTCATTTAGGCCATTAATGAATGAACCATTAAGTTTCCAGGAAATAATGTACAAATCGTTGAATGTAAATTTAGATTTTATTAAGCATAATTTGTGATTTAGACAATGGCCATTTCTTCATCAAAAAAATAAGAAATCCCTTAAAAGGATGAAATCAGAATACTCTCTATTGAGAGATCATACAGCCAGAATCATTTCTGACGGTTAGAAAATTGAGACTGGGGAGGCCCAAAGGGCTCCCAGCCTCCACAAATTTGAAATTAAAAGTGAATATAATTATTCGTAACGGACATAGAAAGTATGGGTAGGAGATCCAAAATTGGCGATTTATCCTAATATACCATAGCCAAAACAAAGCCAACTAGCATATCAACATGGGTTTAAAAGAACACCTTGGCGATCACGAGTCGCCAACAAATTTATGAGAATTATTACAACCATGCAACCGAAACATTTAGCCGTTGGAAATTTAGAATAAAAAGTTATAAATAGATTTTTGTTTTAGATTAGAGGCGACAGTGAATTAATAAGTCTGCATTAGTAATGAAATAAAAAAAGAAAGTATCCGTTACATTGATTTAGAAGAGAAGAAATAAATATTTTATGTTCGTTTTAAAAGATTAAGTCTTTGATTTATTTTAAATTTAATTCTTCTATTAATAAAAATCAGCTTAAGTAATGAAAGATATTTTTAAAAGATAGTAAATAAATATGTAATGCCAATTGTGGCATCACAATTCTACATATGTTTTTTAATCTATTTAGTTTTCGGATAAATTATGTAAGCGCATAAAGTAAATTAGTAAAGTATAAGATTTTTATACTTACTTCTCGGCTCTACAATCCATGACATACCTTGTCCTCCTGTGGAGCTATGTGGTAAACCACCTTTTCCTATCCTAAGCCTTTATCTTCCGATTTTTTTATTTTCATCTCTTCTAAATATTCCTCTACCTCATCTAACCATCTTTTATTTTGGGTCCCTTCTCTTTTCCTCTAGTCTTTTCCTATAAATCTGTTTACTTTTGGGATTAATCATGTAAGTGCATAAAATTAATTAATAAAATCTATTAAAAGATCTGTATACTTACTTACGTGCTTACTTAGTTCATGAAGGACCTTGGCCTGTTTTACCACACAACTGGTCTTTTTCTTATCTTTGGCTTTTCTTTTCCGATTTTTGTTTTTCATCTTCTTTAAATATTCATCTACTTCATCTAGCCATTTTTAGAACGTCTGTCCCTTCTCTTTCTTCTCTAGTCTTTCCCTATAAATTTTCTTTGATGCTCTTTCAGCACTCATTCGCTCCAAATGTCCGAGCCATTGTACTCTTTTTGTTTCTATTATCTTTGTTGTATCTTTTTCTTTATACCCTTACTTATCTCCAAATTGTCCCTAATTCTTCGTACGCCTCCTTCTTTGATTTGTCCTACAGTGCACTGATCCTAAAGACACGGTTCTTAGTAGAACACCGTAGTCAAGCATCACTGGCTGAAGTCAGTAAGCAGGTGGGGGACCACTTTGATCAGCCTACGTAGGGACCGAGGATGCGCGGTATCGGTCCTTGTTAAACTGTTCTGCCCGTAAAGTGCTCGACTTCGCTAGGTCGTCGGACTATCAAAGCAGGGGAGCCATACCCACTGCAGAGGATCAAAATTGCGATGGCATGTCTTCGGATCATCCTCAGGGATGTTTCCCAGGCCGTTGCCAATAGTACATTGTGCAACTCTAGTGCGACGTAAATAAACTACCTACCTACCTACCTTCTTTGATTGGTCCACATATTTTCCTAAGATTGGTCCATATATTTGTTCAAGTCTATTAAATCCTAATTTTATTTTCACATCTTATTAAATAATTATTATTAAAAATTGAGCATTCTCAATAACAAATGCCATTTAACAATGAAAAAAAAAGTTACTTTTGGAAATAAAATAAGAGGATGCAATTTTCCAGAATTGGTGATTTGAAAATTTCTAAACAATGCAGTAAAATATTTAAAACGAGAACCAAGCATTTTGGTGCAATTATCAGTTTTCAAAATTATTTTGCTCTATTTTACACCGATTTAGAATATTAAGGGTAGAATTATTTCCCATAAACATCTATATTAAACGTAAAAATATGTAAACAAATACCAAAAATAAAGATATTTTTAAAAGGATAAATTCTATCTCAGAGCACATTCTCAATTTCCTAAAATAGATTTTTTGCCATAAAAATGATCAATAAATGAATTTTTTTTCCAACATCAACTGCGTTTAAGATTAATAATTCAAGAACTTAAAAGAATTTTCATAGAAAAAATTTCGTATGTTGTCAAAATAAACTTTGAATTTTTCTTTCACGAGTATTTAACAAATATATTCGACGAGTATTTAATAAAGAAGTCTATATATTTTATATAGTAGTAGGATCCGTAATAATTGTATAGTAGGATCCGTAAAAGTTTAAAACGTGATGGCAGAAGAAAAAAAAATGCATATTTTAGTAAACCCCTGCAATAAAAAAGTCTAGTAACGAAATCGTTGATTTCGTTAATAGTCTGTGTTTGGCATCGTAATTTTAAAATGAAAGCTAATAAAAAGAAGTCTCAGCTTTTTAATTACAATATTCGAATCCCTTTTTTTTTAATTTTTAAGGATCATACGAAACATACATATATTCCTATTCTACAGACTCAAAATTTGATGAATACCATCAGTAGAATATATAATGAGCCGTGGAGAAGAATATATAATGAAACAAATAAAAAAGAAGATTGGATAAGTTGCGTACGATGCATGAGGTAACTCTACAAATCATGTACTGTCTCTGAAAACTAATAGACTAAAATATGCTAAAGCTTTTTTCGAAAAATCGGATTAAATCTACTCATTAGATTTTGTTTATTGGATAGTTTTTATTTATTTTCCATAATAAAATTCCTTTTTTACAAGTAATTAGGCATTTTTCTTGATTAACCGCATAAAATGAGTTATTTTCTGAATTTTTACTTCATTTTGTGCAGTACTAGATACACTTTTTTGAAGAAACCAAAAGCAATTACTCCGAAAAAAGAGAAATATTTAAATTAAACATTTAGTAATCAATTGTAGATAAATAAATCATGAAAAAAATAATACTGAATTTTAAAACATATTATTCAAATGTAATGAGGAAAGCTAGTTTAAAAGTGATTTCTTTATTGTAACACTAATCTGTCTTTTTCCTCCGAAAAATGCGTAGTTTTCTTCACTTGTTTTAAACAAATGAATTTTATGTTCAATGCTATGAAACTATAGTTGTCATTAAATTGTGCCCTCAATTTTAAATAAGTTAATTTATTATAATTAGCCGTTTCAACCCTAGTTTTTCCTAAAACTATTTCTATATCCCATTTTTACAGTTGATTACAGTAAGCCTTCTCACTTAATTTCCCCTAAATGAATTATCTATCTCATTTGACAGTAAAGTTTTTCACACCAAATATTAATTTATATTGATTATTTTTACAGTCAGTAATAATAGGCTATATGCCGACCGGCCTGTGTAGGGGGCAGGGAACTGTCCTTGCATCAGAAAGGTTCTGGTTTCGAATCCCGGGCAAGGCATGGCTGTTCTTTCCTTCTTCGTACTATCTGTCCTCACTGTGGGAGCGACGTTGGCCCACCTAATATGGTGCCCCTGAGAGAGAGGTCAACAAAATCGCCCTGTATATGCTTGAATTGACGGATGTTAACACAGGTGGGCATTGGGGAAAAAATAATAATAGGCTATATTGTCTTTAATTACATGTAGATTAATTAATCCCCTTTTTAAGTAAATAATATGCCACCCCCCCCCCTCATTTGGGCATACGGAATGACGACTCGATAGCCTTCCCGAGAGGACCGCGATCCGAACACCAGCGCATGCGCCCGGCCATCCAACCTGGTCGGCTAGGCCACATGCGTGGCATTTATTAAAATCAACATACAAAATTACAGTCCTCCGGGATGTTTCCCAGACCGTCGCCAATAGCCCATTGTGCAGCTCCAGTGCGACGTAAATTAACAACAACAACAAAATTACAGTTTAAAACTGATGGCAACCGAGGAAAAGGGATAAGAAAGTTAAATAAAGTTAATCCCCTTTTTTAAGTTGCTTATAATTCTTCTCTCTTCGAACGAAATTGAATACAAGGTATAATAACTCTGATAGGAAAGAAAACCTTTAACTGAGTGGTAAAAGTATGAATTAAAAATTAATCTTAAAAATCTACGAATTGTAATTAATATTTTATACATTTTTTGTTCATTCTTAAATTCATATTTGTTTACATTTTATGTTTTTCATAAAAATGCATGCTTTTACCTTCAAAGCTCTTTGTAGTGTTGATGGACTGAATTCTCGAACAAGCAGTATTTGTTACACCCACAGCACTTGCTAAACACACACTCTCCGAGTTCGGTATACCTTGTTCTTCACTTTCCTTTTCTGCACTAAAACTATCTTCTACAATTTTCTAAACTGTTGACGAATCCTTTAAAGGAAATTAACTTCAGTCAGTGAACTTATATTTAAGATGTAAATAAATAACAAACGTATTTTTCAAACCAAGAATTAAAGAATAAATGTCAGTATTCAGAATTTTATTTTCAAATTTTACTGTATGTATTTGAATAGGAAGATTTAGTTTTGTGTATTTACCACAGAAAGTTCCTTTACTGAAAGTTTGTATTAAAAAATGCTGTTTCTTTAAAACATTTTAATAATTATTGCCATGAAATACTTTCATAAGCAGATGAAAGTACCAAAGTGCAACGTAAAGCATGATGTATCATAGATTTTACTATAAAGTGTTTTTATAATCAAATAAAAATGTCCATATTAACATAACGTAATGCATAATTTAAAACATACTTACCATTGCAATATCACTTTGAATAGCAAATCCCGCAGAACGCACAGCAGAGATGGTGCTACTGTTTGTAACTCCAGATTCGTTAATAAGTTTTGAATGTTTTGATAATCCATATTTATCCCCGTGGTATTCCACTGGTGGAAGCTGGAATGAAGGAATTATATTCCTAGTGATCAATAATTCCTATTGATCAATAATTCCTAGTGATCAATAATGTAATTCCTAGTGATCAATAATCATCAATAATCAATCAGTTACAGATGCAGCCAATAGAAATACATTTCTATTGGGATATGAATACGAATTGTCCAATGGGAATAGTGCAAACAGAGATGGATAGAATGATATTAGGAACACTAATCCAGTTCAGCCTCTAACTTGGACATCTTTACAACTTAACTGTTGCTTCGAAACAAAAGTTAAAGCTAAACCCTAAAGTGTATGAAACCATTTCAAGAAATGAAAACTGCAGAAGATTGTAACGTATGCGTAAATGAATGTTTTGCGGGGCAAATGTGCAGAACTAAATTCTAATGAGTGCCTGAAACTTAAAATTGATTTACATTTACAATTTGAAATTTAAACTGCCTTTTAGAAAAAGTTTTAGCTCAAACAAACAAACAAGGAAAAAAATTAAGGGAAATTGTTTTTACATTACTGTTAATTTTAATGCTAGCTGATATGATATTATTCTATCATGTTTTTTTAAATATTAGTTTGTCGGTATCCCCATACCGGTACAGTGAGCTTGTTGGAAAAAACACTACCATTTACTGATTTTGGGAGCTAAAAACAATTTTAAAGACCCTCATTGAGTTTTCTTCCACGAACAACTCTGCCAATTCCTAGTTTTCATCAGGAGTATGATTCTGCACACATTTTAATCACTGCCAGCCAATTGTATTCTAACCATTATCCAATTATGCTTCTTGTATAACCACAAAAAAGGACGTTTTAAAACTTCAGTATGCACTAAATCTATAGAAACGATAAAACCTACAAAAATGAGGAGCTAAAAATATGTCATAACATTCTTTAAGAGGTCACTTTACGTTTTTTTTTTTTTTTTTTTTTTTTTTTTTTTTTTTTTTTTTTTNTTTTTTTTTTTTTTTTTTGACCAAGATTTACATAATTCAATTCTTACTTCATAATAAAAATCATACTCTAATTATTGTAAAATAATTCAATTTATATTTTAGTTTTCTTAGTATTTTTATGTTTAAAATGTGTGGAAAATAAAAGTGTGGATGAATATTCACTGGTCTGTTTCCGGGAAACTGAGGATGGCCTGTTACTGCGCAATATTCTTGATACGGGGCATAAGCACTTCAGCAAACTGTAAACCTGTAAAAAAATGCAAGAATATTTTATTCTTTTGATGATCCATCAATATTTGAAACATTAAAATCTCGTCATAACAAGGAAGGCATAATAGCAGGGAAATGTAGTTACAAATAGTTTATGTTCATAAGCAAATAAAATTACAAAACTTAAAATTAAAAGACTAAAAATTAATATTGCTACACAGATTTACATATGTTCGCCCCTACAATAACTATTTTCTTACTTTTACCTTTTCTCTCGCATACAATATATTTTTTCCTACATTTAATTTTTTTTCTCGCATTACAATGTTTATTTTTTCAAATGTATCTATTTTATGGTAAATATCTAGTTCTCTACGTTTTCCTTTTTTCTCGTATTCAATATCTATTTCCGTGCATTTTCAATTTTTTCGTATTCAATATCTTATTTAGCACATTTTTCTTTTTTCTTGTATTCAATTTTTCCCCCACAATTTCCTTTTTTCTCGGAATTAATATCTCATTTTTCTAAATTTATTGATTTACTCTGATATAATGTATATTTTCTCACATTTACACGCTTTCTCGTATTTAACCTCAATTTTCATACATTAACTCTTATCACGCATTCAATATCTATTTTCTCGCATTCATAAGGAAATAAAATTACAAAACTTAAGATTAAAAGACTGAAAATTAATACTGTTACACAGATTTACATATGTTCGCCCCTACAATAACTATTTTCTTACTTTTACCTTTTTCTCTCAATATATCTTCTTCTATACAAATATCTAATTACTTGCATATAATACATATTCTCTTACATCTACCTAGTTTCTCACATTTACCTATCTATTTATGTATACACATCTAAAATAACGTTGTTTTTAAATCAACAATTGAATTGAACATATCTGAGTTTAGAGGTTGAGAACTATACCTTTTGTACGGCCAGTTCAGGGTACAAGGTAAGAATATTCTTTACAAGACAAGTTCAGTTCTAGGTTCCCGGTAAAAATTAAATGTATTGTTCACTTAGATCTGGGTATCCGACCAGTATTTAATCATTTCTGCAAAAACAATATAAAAATCATATGATTTTTATTAAGCAACTATTTTATACTTCCAAGTAAATTTATTACACGCATACACAAATATGTAAAAAAAAAAAAAAAA